>NW_028270188.1:52600784-52767213 GCF_037043375.1 Chiloscyllium plagiosum
TCGATTATTTGCGAAACAATTTGAAACAATATCTTTTATTTTCTTTTTTAACGCGGCGCCCGCATTTGAACGCCGCGCTGCCGCGAACATCTCTCGGGGGATTTCTCCCTCCGAAGAGTCGGGCCCTCGGCCTTCCCTCCTCTCTCTCTCTCGAGTATTTCGCAACCGAAATAGCTCTATTTTTCCACCTGTCTCCTTGCCCCTACCCCCCCCTCCCCCGGATCCGACGACGGCCTCCCAACGTCCCTGATCTGTGACACTCTGCGATAGATTCCTGCAGCCTGGAAACAGGCCGCTCGGCTCAACCCATCTGTGCCGACTGTCACCCCAGAGTCAAGTTGTCCTGCCGGGCCTGCTCCTGAACCACATCCCTTTCCTGTTCACCGACTCGATCCGAATGCCTTTTAAAATGTTGTAGCTGGATCCCCATCCACCACATCCTCTGGGATTTCATTCCATACACAAACCACCCTCTGTCTGCAAAGATTAGTCACTTAGACAATAGACAATAGGTGCAGGAGTAGGCTATTCAGCCCTTTGAGCCTGCACCGCCATTCAATATAATCATGGCTGATCATTCCTAATCAGTATCCTGTTCCTGCCTTATCTCCATAACCCTTGATCCCACTATCCTTGAGAGCTCTATCCAACTCCTTCTTAAATGAATCCAGAGACTGGGCCTCCACTGCCCTCTGGGGCAGAGCATTCCACACAGCCACCACTCTCTGGGTGAAGACGTTTCTCCTGAGCTCTGTCCTAAATGTGCAGCAGGTCAGGCAGCATCCTGCGCTTTTCCAGCAACACATTTTCAGCTCTGATCTCCAGCATCTGCAGACCTCACTTTCTCCTCTGTCCTAAATGGTCTACCCTGTATTTTTAAGCTGTGTCCTCTGGTTCGGTGGAAACATGTTTCCTACTGCCAGAGTGTCCAATCCTTTCATAATCTTATACGTCTCAATCAGATCCCCTCTCAGTCTTCTCAACTCAAGGGTATACAAGCCCAGTCGCTTCAGTCTTTCAGCGTAAGGTAGTCCCACCATTCCAGGAATTGACCTTGTGAACCTACGCTGCACTCCCTCAATAGCCAGAATGTCTTTTCTCACATTTGGAGACCAGAACTGCACACAGTACTCCAGGTATGGTCTCACCAGGGCCCTGGACAGCTGCAGAAGCACCTCTTTGCTTCTATACTCAATCCCTCTTGTTATGAAGGCCAGCATGCTATTAGCCTTCTTCACTACCTGCTGTACCTGCATGCTTACCTTCATTGACTGATGTACAAGAACACCTAGATCTCGTTGTACTGCCCCTTTACCGAACTTGACTCCATTTAGATAGTAATCTGCCTTCCTGTTCTTGCCACCAAAGTGGATAACCACACATTTATCCACATTAAACTGCTTATGCCCTTTCCCCTCTCACATTAAAAAATATACATCACATTCTTAAAATCCGCTCACTGGAGGGAAAAGACCTTGGCTGATAACCCATTCCATATCCCGCATGATTTCATAATCCTTCACATGGTCACCCCTCAGCCGCCTGTAGTCCAGTGAAAAAACATCCCAGACTCTCCTAACTCAGGCCCACAATCCCAGGGCTCGATGGGACAATTTAGCATGGCCAATCCACCCTAACCTGCACATCCCTGGACTCTGGGAGGAAACCCACACAGAGCCAGGGGGGAGAATGTGCATACCCCACACAGACAGTTGCCCCGAGGCTGGAATCGAACCCGGGTCCCTGGCGCCGTGAGGGTCAGCGCGGAGGGAGCGGGCGCTGCCGGAGGGTCATTGCTGAGGGGGCGGGCGCTGTGGGAGGGTCAGTGCTGAGGGAGTGGGTGCTGTCGGAGGGTCAGCGCTGAGGGAGGGTGCTGTCGGAGGGTCATTGCTGAGGGGGCGGGCGCTGTGGGAGGGTCAGTGCTGAGGGAGTGGGTGCTGTCGGAGGGTCAGCGCTGAGGGAGGGTGCTGTCGGAGGGTCAGTGCTGAGGGAGCGGGCGCTGTGGGAGGATCAGCGCTGAGGGAGCGGGCGCTGTGGGAGGGTCAGCGCTGAGGGAGCGGGCGCTGTGGGAGGGTCAGCGCTGAGGGAGCGGGCGCTGTGGGAGGGTCAGCGCTGAGGGAGCGGGCGCTGTGGGAGGGTCAGCGCTGAGGGAGCGGGCGCTGTGGGAGGGTCAGCGCTGAGGGAGCGGGTGCTGTGGGAGGGTCAGTGCTGAGGGAGCGGGTGCTGTGGAAGGGTCAGTGCTGAGGGAGTGGGCGCTGTCGGAGGGTCAGTGCTGAGGGAGCGGGCGCTGTGGGAGGGTCAGTGCTGAGGGAGTGGGCGCTGTCGGAGGGTCAGTGCTGAGGGAGAGGGCGCTGTGGGAGGGTCAGTGCTGAGGGAGTGGGCGCTGTCGGAGGGTCAGTGCTGAGGGAGCGGGTGCTGTGGGAGGGTCAGCGCTGAGGGAGAGGGTGTCCCTGCTAACCACTGTGAAACCACAATAGAATTCCGACATTTGCACCTGTTTCCGAATTCGATTCATGGAATTTAAATTCTAACGGTGGTGGGGGTGGGGAAGGGGCTGTGACGGGATTCAAACCCCCTGTCCCCGAGAGTGTAAGTCTTGTTCAGCGAGCGTTCCACTGACAACACCATCTCGACCACAACTGAACTGGTTTCATGCAACGAATCCACCTGGGGCTTTGAATTTGCACAACAAATATGGGATTAGGGATTAATTGGTTTTAGCTTTCAGAATCTGACGGTTCAATCTGAGCAGGAGATCGGTGGGTCATTACACAGTGATATTGACCCAAACCGCCAGCAACCCCTCAGGGGCTCAGCTCCGAGTCTCTCACAGTAAACACACCAGATGGATGTTCATCTGGGGAAATCTCACTGGGTTAACTCAGTCGAAACAGAGAAGAGATTCCTCAGCACTGACCCTCCGACTGCGCCCGCTCCCTCAGCGCTGACCCTCCGACAGCACCCGCTCCCTCAGCGCTGACCCTCCGACTGCGCCCGCTCCCTCAGCGCTGACCCTCCGACTGCGCCCGCTCCCTCAGCGCTAACCCACCGACAGCACCCGCACCCTCAGCGCTGACCCTCCCACAGCGCCCACTCCCTCAGCGCTGACCCGCCGACAGCACCCGCTCCCTCAGCGCTGACCTGCCGACAGCGCCCGCTCCCTCAGCTCTGACTCACCGACAGCACCCGCTCCCTCAGCACTGACCCTCCGACAGCACCCACTCCCTCAGCGCTGACCCTCCCACAGCGCCCGCTCCCTCAGCACTGACCCTCCGACAGCACCCACTCCCTCAGCGCTGACCGTCCGACAGCGCCTGTTCCCTCAGCACTGACCCTCCCACAGCGCCCGCACCCCCAGCGCTGACCCTCCGACAGCGCCCACTCCCTCAGCGCTGACCCTCCGACAGCGCCCACACCCTCGACAATGACAGATACTCGGGAGGGAGTTACAGACTGGAGTCTTATCGAGGGGTTCGGGATGGGTTATATACAGAATAACAGATACCCGGGAGGGAGTTACAGACTGGAATCTAATCGAGGGGTTCGGGGTGGGTTATATACAGAATAACAGATACCCGGGAGGGAGTTACAGACTGGAATTTAATCGAGGGGTTCGGGGTGGGTTATATACAGAATAACAGATACCCGGGAGGGAGTTACAGACTGGAATCTAATCGAGGGGTTCGGGGTGGGTTATATACAGAATAACTGATACCCAGGAAGGAGTTACAGACTGGAATCTAATCGCGGGGTTCGGGGTGGGTTATATACAGAATAACAGATACCCGGGAGGGAGTTACAGACTGGAATCTAATCGAGGGGTTCGGGGTGGGTTATACACAGAATAACAGATACCCGGGAGGGAGTTACAGACTGGAATCTAATCGAGGGGTTCGGGGTGGGTTATATACAGAATAACAGATACCCGGGAGGGAGTTACAGACTGGAATCTAATCGAGGGGTTCGGGGTGGGTTATATACAGAATAACAGATACCCGGGAGGGAGTTACAGACTGGAATCTAATCGAGGGGTTCGGGGTGGGTTATACACAGAATAACAGATACCCGGGAGGGAGTTACAGACTGGAATCTAATCGAGGGGTTCGGGGTGGGTTATATACAGAATAACAGATACCTGGGAAGGAGTTACAGACTGGAATCTAATCGAGGGGTTCGGGGTGGGTTATATACAGAATAACAGATACCCGGGAGGGAGTTACAGACTGGAATCTAATCGAGGGGTTCGGGTTGGGTTATTTTCAGAATAACAGATACCCGGGAGGGAGTTACAGACTGGAATCTAATCGAGGGGTTCGGGGTGGGTTATATACAGAATAACTGATACCCAGGATGGAGTTACAGACTGGAATCTAATCGCGGGGTTCGGGGTGGGTTATATACAGAATAACAGATACCCGGGAGGGAGTTACAGACTGGAATCTAATCGAGGGGTTCGGGGTGGGTTATACACAGAATAACAGATACCCGGGAGGGAGTTACAGACTGGAATCTAATCGAGGGGTTCGGGGTGGGTTATATACAGAATAACAGATACCCGGGAGGGAGTTACAGACTGGAATCTAATCGAGGGGTTCGGGGTGGGTTATATACAGAATAACAGATACCCGGGAGGGAGTTACAGACTGGAATCTAATCGAGGGGTTCGGGGTGGGTTATACACAGAATAACAGATACCCGGGAGGGAGTTACAGACTGGAATCTAATCGAGGGGTTCGGGGTGGGTTATATACAGAATAACAGATACCTGGGAAGGAGTTACAGACTGGAATCTAATCGAGGGGTTCGGGGTGGGTTATATACAGAATAACAGATACCCCGGGAGGGAGTTACAGACTGGAATCTAATCGAGGGGTTCGGGGTGGGTTATATACAGAATAACAGATACCCGGGAGGGAGTTACGGACTGGAATCTAATCGAGGTGTTCGGGGTGGGTTATGTACAGAATAACAGATACCCGGGAGGGAGTTACAGACTGGAATCTACTCGAGGGGTTCAGGGTGGGTTATATACAGAATAACAGATACCCGGGAGGGAGTTACAGACTGGAATCTAATCGAAGGGTTCGGGGTGGGTTATATACAGAATAACAGATACCCGGGAGGGAGTTACAGACTGGAATCTAATCGAGGGGTTCGGGGTGGGTTATATACAGAATAACAGATACCCGGGAGGGAGGTACAGACTGGAATCTAATCGAGGGGATCGGGGTGGGTTATATACAGAATAACAGATACCCGGGAGGGAATTACAGACTGGAATCTAATCGAGGTGTTCGGGGTGGGTTATATACAGAATAACAGATACCCGGGAGGGAGTTACAGACTGGAATTTAATCGAGGAGTTCGGGGTGGGTTATATACAGAATAACAGATACCCGGGAGGGAGTTACAGACTGGAATCTAATCGAGGGGTTCGGAGTGGGGTATATACAGAATAACAGACACCCGGGAGGGAGTTACAGACTGGAATCTAATCGAGGGGTTCGGGGTGGGTTATATACAGAATAACAGATACCCGGGAGGGAGTTACAGACTGGAATCTAATCGAGGGGTTCGGGGTGGGTTATATACAGAATAACAGATACCCAGGAGGGAGTTACAGACTGGAATCTAATCGAGGGGTTCGGGGTGGGTTATATACAGAATAACAGATACCCGGGAGGGAGTTACAGACTGGAATCTAATCGAGGGGTTCGGGGTGGGTTATATACAGAATAACAGATACCCGGGAGGGAGTTCAATCTGGAATCTAATCGAGGGGTTCGGGGTGCGTTATATACAAAATAACAGATACCCGGGGAGGGAGTTACAGACTGGAATCTAATCGAGGGGATCAGGGTGGGTTATATACAGAATAACAGATACCCCGGGAGGGAGTTTCAGACTGGAATCTAATCGAGGGGTTCGGGGTGGGTTATATACAGAATAACAGATACTCCGGGAGGGAATTACAGACTGGAATCTAATCGAGGGGTTCGGGGTGGGTTATATACAGAATAACTGATACCCGGGAGGGAGTTACAGACTGGGATCTAATCGAGGGGTTCGGGGTGGGGTATATACAGAATAACAGATACCCGGGAGGGAGTTACAGACTGGAATCGAATCGAGGGGTTCGGGGTGGGTTACATACAGAATAACAGATATCCGGGAGGGAGTTACAGACTGTAATCTAATCGAGGGGTTCGGGGTGGGTTATATGCAGAATAACAGATACCCGGGAGGGAGTTACAGACTGGAATCTAATCGAGGGGTTCGGGGTGGGTTATATTCAGAATAACAGATACCCGGGAGGGAGTTACAGACTGGAATCTAATCGAGGGGATCGGGGTGGGTTATATACAGAATAACAGATACTCGGGAGGGAGTTACAGATTGGAATCTAATCGAGGGGTTCGGGGTGGGTTATATACAGAATAACAGATACCCGGGAGGGAGTTACAGACTGGAATCTAATCGAGGAGTTCGGGGTGGGTTATATACAGAATAACAGATACCCAGGAGGGAGTTACAGACCGGAATCTAATCGAGGGGTTCGGGGTGGGTTATATACAGAATAACAGATACCCGGGAGGGAGTTGCAGACTGGAATCTAATCGAGGAGTTCGGGGTGGGTTATATACAGAATAACAGATACCCGGGAGGGAGTTACAGACTGGAATCTAATCGAGGTGTTCGGGGTGGGTTATATACAGAATAACAGACACCCGGGAGGGAGTTACAGACTGGAATCTAATCGAGGGGTTCGGGGTGGGTTATATACAGAATAACAGATACCCGGGAGGGAGTTACAGACTGGAATCTAATCGAGGGGTTCGGGATGGGTTATATACAGAATAACAGATACCCAGGAGGGAGTTACAGACTGGAATCTAATCGAGGGGTTCGGGGTGGGTTATATACAGAATAACAGATACCCGGGAGGGAGTTACAGACTGGAATCTAATCGAGGGGTTCGGGGTGGGTTATATACAGAATAACAGATACCCGGGAGGGAGTTCAATCTGGAATCTAATCGAGGGGTTCGGGGTGGGTTATATACAGAATAACAGATACCCGGGGAGGGAGTTACAGACTGGAATCTAATCGAGGGGTTCAGGGTGGGTTATATACAGAATAACAGATACCCCGGGCGGGAGTTACAGACTGGAATCTAATCGAGGGTTTCGGGGTGGGTTATATACAGAATAACAGATACTCCGGGAGGGAATTACAGACTGGAATCTAATCGAGGGGTTGGGGTGGGTTATATACAGAATAACAGATACCCAGGAGGGAGTTACAGACTAGAATCTAATCGAGGGGTTCGGGTTGGGTTATATACGGAATAACAGATACCCGGGAGGGAGTTACAGACTGGAATCTAATCGAGGGGTTCGGGGTGGGGTATATACAGAATAACAGATACCCGGGAGGGAGTTACAGACTGGAATCTAATCGAGAGGTTCGGGGTGGGTTATATACAGAATAACAGATACTCCGGGAGGGAGTTACAGACTGGAATCTAATCGAGGGGTTCGGGGTGGGTTATATACAGAATAACAGATACCCGGGAGGGAGGTACAGACTGGAATCTAATCGAGGGGTTCGGGATGGGGTTTATATACAGAATAACAGATACCCGGGAGGGAGTTACAGACTGGAATCTAATCGAGGGGTTCAGGGTGGGTTATATACAGAATAACAGATACCCGGGAGGGAGTTACAGACTGGAATCTAATCGAGGGGTTCGGGGTCGGTTATATACAGAATAACAGACACCCGGGAGGGAGTTACAGACTGGAATCTAATCGAGGGGTTCGGGGTGTGTTATATACAGAATAACAGATACCCGGGAGGGAGTTACAGACTGGAATCTAATCGATGGGTTCGGGGTGGGTTACATACAGAATAACAGATACCCGGGAGGGAGTTACAGACTGGAATCTAATCGAGGGGTTCGGGGTGTGTTATATACAGAATAACAGATACCCGGGAGGGAGTTACAGACTGGAATCTAATCGAGGGGTTCGGGGTGTGTTATATACAGAATAACAGATACCCGGGAGGGAGTTACAGACTGGAATCTAATCGAGGGGTTCGGGGTGGGTTATATACAGAATAACAGATACCCGGGAGGGAGTTACAGACTGGAATCTAATCGAGGGGTTCGGGGTGGGTTATATACAGAATAACAGATACCCAGGAGGGAGTTACAGACTGGAATCTAATCGAGGGGTTCGGGGTGGGATATATACAGAATAACAGATACCCGGGAGGGAGTTACAGACTGGAATCTAATCGAGGGGTTCGGGGTGGGTTATATACAGAATAACAGATACCCGGGAGGGAGTTACAGACTGGAATCTAATCGAGGGGTTCGGGGTGGGTTATATACAGAATAACAGATACCCGGGAGGGAGTTACAGACTGGAATCTAATCGAGGGGTTCGGGGTGGGTTATATACAGAATAACAGATACCCGGGAGGGAGTTACAGACTGGAATCTAATCGAGGGGTTCGGGGTGGGTTATATACAGAATAACAGATCCCCGGGAGGGAGTTACAGACTGGAATCTAATCGAGGGGTTCGGGGTGGGTTATATACAGAATAACAGATCCCCGGGAGGGAGTTACAGACTGGAATCTAATCGAGGGGTTCGGGGTGGGTTATATACAGAATAACAGATACCCCGGGAGGGAGTTACAGACCAGAAACACGATGGCAAATGGAAGGTCTCCCTAACGGCCAATGGGATTCGAGCCGTTGCCGCCGGCCTCTGAGCAGGCGCTAGGCGAATTCAGCTGTCGCAGGCTGAGCAGCGCGAGTGGCTGTGACAAACAACTCTGGCAGCGTTCCCCTGACGTCCCAGTGCCCTGCGGCGTGCCAGCTGACAGCGGCGTTCCCCTGGGGGCGAAGGAGGTGCCACCTGTTGGAACGTGTTGGCACACCCCACCCCCCCCACCCCGGGCGAACGTGGCCCTGTGCCAGGGAGCTGCGTCTGCGATCTGAGGCACACACACACACACACACGCCTCCCCCCCATCTCCTCCATCCCCTCAGCTCCCTCCTCGCTCCCCCACCCCTCCTCCGAGCGCCTGCCTCGCCCTCTGATGGCTGGCCCGTCGTTGCGCAGAGGCAGACCTATCGGCCCGTCCAGTCAGAGCTAGCCCCACTTCCCCGCCAAACTTCAACCCATCCCATAATCCCTTTCCTGTCCCCGCACTCTGTCCAAACGCCTTTTGACTTTTCTCGCCGTACTCCCCCTCCCCCCTTGTCTATTTACCCTATCCATGCCCCTCATGATTTTATAAACCTCTCTAGGGTCACCCCTCAGCCTCCGACGCTCCAGGGAAAACAGCCCCAACCTGTTCAGCCTCTCCCTGTAGCTCAAACCCTCCAACGTCCTTGTAAATCTTTTCTGAACCCTTTCAAGTTTCACAACACCTTTCCGATAGGAAGGAGACCAGAATTGCACGCAATATTCCAACAGTGGCCTAACCAATGTCCTGTACAGCCGCAACATGACCTCCCATCTCCTGCACTCGACGCTCTGACCAATGAAGGGAAGCAGAAAAGGTTCCGAACGCTCTGCAGTTTAATAATCTCCTTCGTGTAACAGTGCGACCAGAACTGGACACAGCACTCCAGACGCAACCTCACCAGTGTCCTGTATAACCCCAACATCCGATTCACAAACACCTGAGCCACCCTGTGATGCGGGCTTCGAAGAGTAATGTACTCAAGCCGCTAACTCTCTCTGTTATACAGCACTCACCGACCATTAACTGTGTATGTCCTGTAACTTGTTCATTTTCCCAAAATGCAACATCTCGCCTTTGTCCAAACGAACGTCCGTCTGCCACTCCCCAGCCCAACGAACCAATCGCTAGAAATCTCTTTCTGATCTGAGAAAATTTTCACCACTGTCCCACTCTCCCCACCACCACCACCCCCACCCACCCCCAGCCTCGGAGTCGTCCACAAACTTGTCCAACTTCCGTGCGGTTTCACCAACAAGGATTTGTGAGGCACAGCCGTGTTGAATTTCCCAAATCTTTCACTTGCCTTTCCAATTCCGGGCAAAACCGATTTTTTCAGGCTCACCTCCCAAACACCGAATCCCGAACCCGCGCCCGCAGGAATTACGTCACCTCAGTCCCAGGACGTAGGGGGGAGAGTTGACGGGAATAGTTGTGGGTCGAAACCCATGGCCTCTCGGCGTTACACAAACAGTGCAACCTGTCTGTCCCTCACTGTGTAACTGTACAGATTCAGGGTTTATTCAGCATGGTAAGGGTCACTCACTGTGTAACCGTACAGAGTCAGTGTTTATTCAGCAGGGTAAGGGTCACTCACTGTGTAACCGTACAGAGTCAGTGTTTATTCAGCAGGGTAAGGGTCACTCACTGTGTAACCATACAGAGTCAGGGTTTATTCAGCAGGGTAAGGGTCACTCACTGTGTAACCATACAGAGTCAGTGTTTATTCAGCAGGGTAAGGGTCACTCACTGTGTAACCATACAGAGTCAGTGTTTATTCAGCAGGGTAAGGGTCACTCACTGTGTAACCGTACAGAGTCAGTGTTTATTCAGCAGGGTAAGGGTCACTCACTGTGTAACCATACAGAGTCAGTGTTTATTCAGCAGGGTAAGGGTCACTCACTGTGTAACTGTACAGAGTCAGTGTTTATTCAGCAGGGTAAGGGTCACTCACTGTGTAACTGTACAGAGTCGGTGTTTATTCAGCAGGGTAAGGGTCACTCACTGTGTAACTGTACAGAGTCAGGGTTTATACAGCAGGGTAAGGGTCACTCACTGTGTAACCGTACAGAGTCAGTGTTTATTCAGCAGGGTAAGGGTCACTCACTGTGTAGCTGTACAGAGTCAGGGTTTATACAGCAGGGTAAGGGTCACTCACTGTGTAACCGTAAAGAGTCAGGGTTTATTCAGCAGGGTAAGGGTCACTCACTGTGTAACCGTACAGAGTCAGTGTTTATTCAGCAGCGTAAGGGTCACTCACTGTGTAACTGTACAGAGTCAGTGTTTATTCAGCAGGGTAAGGGTCACTCACTGTGTTACTGTACAGAGTCAGGGTTTATACAGCAGGGTAAGGGTCACTCACTGTGTAACCGTACAGAGTCAGTGTTTATTCAGCAGTGTAAGGGTCACTCACTGTGTAACCGTACAGAGACAGTGTTTATTCAGCAGGGTAAGGGTCACTCACTGCGTAACCGTACACAGTCAGTGTTTATTCAGCAGGGTAAGGGTCACTCACTGCGTAACCGTACACAGTCAGTGTTTATTCAGCAGGGTAAGGGTCACTCACTGTGTAACTGTACAGAGTCAGGGTTTATTCAGCAGGGTAAGGGTCACTCACTGTGTAACCGTACAGAGTCAGTGTTTATTCAGCAGGGTAAGGGTCACTCACTGTGTAACCGTACAGAGTCAGTGTTTATTCAGCAGGGTAAGGGTCACTCACTGTGTAACTGTACAGAGTCAGGGTTTATACAGCAGGGTAAGGGTCACTCACTGTGTTACTGTACAGAGTCAGGGTTTATACAGCAGGGTAAGGGTCACTCACTGTGTAACTGTACAGAGTCAGTGTTTATTCAGCAGGGTAAGGGTCACTCACTGTGTAACTGTACAGAGTCAGGGTTTATACAGCAGGGTAAGGGTCACTCACTGTGTTACTGTACAGAGTCAGTGTTTATACAGCAGGGTAAGGGTCACTCACTGTGTAACCGTACAGAGTCAGTGTTTATTCAGCAGGGTAAGGGTCACTCACTGTGTAACTGTACAGAGTCAGGGTTTATACAGCAGGGTAAGGGTCACTCACTGTGTTACTGTACAGAGTCAGGGTTTATACAGCAGGGTAAGGGTCACTCACTGTGTAACCGTACAGAGTCAGTGTTTATTCAGCAGGGTAAGGGTCACTCACTGTGTAACCGTACAGAGACAGTGTTTATTCAGCAGGGTAAGGGTCACTCACTGCGTAACCGTACACAGTCAGTGTTTATTCAGCAGGGTAAGGGTCACTCACTGTGTAACTGTACAGAGTCAGGGTTTATTCAGCAGGGTAAGGGTCACTCACTGTGTAACCGTACAGAGTCAGTGTTTATTCAGCAGGGTAAGGGTCACTCACTGTGTAACCGTACAGAGTCAGTGTTTGTTCAGCAGGGTAAGGGTCACTCACTGTGTAACTGTACAGAGTCAGGGTTTATTCAGCAGGGTAAGGGTCACTCACTGTGTAACTGTACACAGTCAGGGTTTATTCAGCAGGGTACGGGTCACTCACTGTGTAACTGTACAGAGTCAGGGTTTATTCAGCACGGTAAGGGTCACTCACTGTGTAACCGTACAGAGTCAGTGTTTATTCAGCAGGGTAAGGGTCACTCACTGTGTAACCGTACAGAGTCAGGGTTTATTCAGCAGGGTAAGGGTCACTCGCTGTGTAACTGTACAGAGTCAGGGTTTATTCAGCAGGGTAAGGGGTCACTCACTGTATAACCGTACAGAGTCAGGGTTTATTCAGCAGGGTAAGGGTCACTCACTGTGTAACTGTACAGAGTCAAGGTTTATTCAGCAGGGTAAGGGGTCACTCACTGTATAACCGTACAGAGTCAGTGTTTATTCAGCAGGGTAAGGGGTCACTCACTGTATAACCGTACAGAGTCAGGGTTTATTCAGCACGGAAAGGGTCACTCACTGTGTAACTGTACAGAGTCAGTGTTTATTCAGCAGGGTAAGGGTCACTCACTGTGTAACCGTACAGAGTCAGGGTTTATTCAGCACGGAAAGGGTCACTCACTGTGTAACTGTACAGAGTCAGTGTTTATTCAGCAGGGTAAGGGTCACTCACTGTGTAACCGTACAGAGTCAGGGTTTATTCAGCAGGGTAAGGGTCACTCACTGTGTAACTGTACAGAGTCAGTGTTTATTCAGCAGGGTAAGGGTCACTCACTGTGTAACTGTACAGAGTCAGGGTTTATTCAGCAGGGTAAGGGGTCACTCACTGTTTAACCGTACAGAGTCAGGGTTTATTCAGAACGGTAAGGGTCACTCACTGAGTAACTGTACAGAGTCAGGGTTTATTCAGCAGGGTAAGGGTCACTCACTGTGTAACCGTACAGAGTCTGTGTTTATTCAGCTGGGTAAGGGTCACTCACTGTGTAACCGTACAGAGTCAGTGTTTATTCAGCAGGATAAGGGTTACTCACTTTGTAAGTGTACAGAGTCAGTGTTTATTCAGCAGGGTAAGGGTCACTCACTGTGTAACCGTACAGAGTCAGTGTTTATTCAGCAGGGTAAGGGTCACTCACTGTGTAACCGTACAGAGACAGTGTTTATTCAGCAGGGTAAGGGTCACTCACTGCGTAACCGTACACAGTCAGTGTTTATTCAGCAGGGTAAGGGTCACTCACTGTGTAACTGTACAGAGTCAGGGTTTATTCAGCAGGGTAAGGGTCACTCACTGTGTAACCGTACAGAGTCAGTGTTTATTCAGCAGGGTAAGGGTCACTCACTGTGTAACCGTACAGAGTCTGTGTTTGTTCAGCAGGGTAAGGGTCACTCACTGTGTAACTGTACAGAGTCAGTGTTTATTCAGCAGGGTAAGGGTCACTCACTGTGTAACTGTACACAGTCAGGGTTTATTCAGCAGGGTAAGGGTCACTCACTGTGTAACTGTACAGAGTCAGGGTTTATTCAGCACGGTAAGGGTCACTCACTGTGTAACCGTACAGAGTCAGTGTTTATTCAGCAGGGTAAGGGTCACTCACTGTGTAACCGTACAGAGTCAGGGTTTATTCAGCAGGGTAAGGGTCACTCGCTGTGTAACTGTACAGAGTCAGGGTTTATTCAGCAGGGTAAGGGGTCACTCACTGTATAACCGTACAGAGTCAGGGTTTATTCAGCAGGGTAAGGGTCACTCACTGTGTAACTGTACAGAGTCAGGGTTTATTCAGCAGGGTAAGGGGTCACTCACTGTATAACCGTACAGAGTCAGTGTTTATTCAGCAGGGTAAGGGGTCACTCACTGTGTAACTGTACAGAGTCAGGGTTTATTCAGCAGGGTAAGGGTCACTCACTGTGTAACTGTACAGAGTCAGGGTTTATTCAGCAGGGTAAGGGGTCACTCACTGTATAACCGTACAGAGTCAGGGTTTATTCAGAACGGTAAGGGTCACTCACTGAGTAACTGTACAGAGTCAGGGTTTATTCAGCAGGGTAAGGGTCACTCACTGTGTAACCGTACAGAGTCAGTGTTTATTCAGCTGGGTAAGGGTCACTCACTGTGTAACCGTACAGAGTCAGTGTTTATTCAGCAGGATAAGGGTTACTCACTTTGTAAGTGTACAGAGTCAGTGTTTATTCAGCAGGGTAAGGGTCACTCACTGTGTAACCGTACAGAGTCAGGGTTTATTCAGCAGGGTAAGGGTCACTCGCTGTGTAACCGTACAGAGTCAGGGTTTATTCAGCAGGGCAAGGGTCACTCGCTGTGTAACCGTACAGAGTCAGGGTTTATACAGCAGGGTAAGGGTCACTCACTGTGTAACCGTACAGGGTCAGGGTATATTCAGCAGGATAAGGGTCACTCGCTGTGTAACCGCACAGAGTCAGGGTTTATACAGCAGGGTAAGGGTCACTCACTGTGTAACCGTACAGAGTCAGTGTTTATTCAGCAGGGTAAGGGTCACTCACTGTGTAACTGTACAGAGTCAGTGTTTATTCAGCAGGATAAGGGTCACTCACTGTGTAACCGCACAGAGTCAGCGTTTCTTCAGCAGGGTAAGGGGCACTCACTGTGTAACCGTACAGAGTCAGCGTTTATTCAGCAGGGTAAGGGTCACTCACTGTGTAACCGTACAGAGTCAGGGTTTATTCAGCAGGGTAAGGGTCACTCACTGTGTAACCATACAGAGTCAGCGTTTCTTCAGCAGGGTAAGGGTCACTCACTGTGTAACTGTACAGAGTCAGCGTTTATTCAGCAGGGTAAGGGTCACTCACTGTGTAACCGTACAGAGTCAGTGTTTATTCAGCAGCGTAAGGGTCACTCACTGTGTAACTGTACAGAGTCAGGGTTTATTCAGCACGGTAAGGGTCCCTCACTGTGTAACCGTACAGAGTCAGTGTTTATACAGCAAGGTAAGGGACACTCACTGTGTAACCGTGCAGAGTCAGGCTTTATTCAGCAGGGCAAGTGTCACTCACTGTGTAATCGTACAGAGTCAGTGTTTATTCAGCAGGGTAAGGGTCACTCACTGTGTAACCGTACAGAGTCAGCGTTTATACAGCAGGGTAAGGGACACTCACTGTGTAACCGTGCAGAGTCAGGCTTTATTCAGCAGGGCAAGTGTCACTCACTGTGTAACCGTACAGAGTCAGTGTTTATTCAGCAGGGTAAGGGTCACTCACTGTGTAACCGTACAGTGTCAGTGTTTATACAGCAGGGTAAGGGTCACTCACTGTGTAACTGTACAGAGTCAGGGTTTATTCAGCAGGGTATGTGTCACTCACTGTGTAACCGTACAGCGTCAGTGTTTGTTCAGCAGGGTAAGGGTCACTCACTGTGTAACCGTACTAGGTCAGTGTTTATTCAGCAGGGTACGGGTCACTCACTGTGTAACTGTTCAGAGTCAGGGTTTATTCAGCAGGGTAAGGGTCAGTCACTGTGTAACCGTACAGAGTCAGGGTTTATTCAGCAGGGTAAGGGTCACTCACTGTGTAACCGTACAGAGTCAGGGTTTATACAGCACGGTAAGGGACACTCACTGTGTAACCGTACAGAGTCAGGGTTTATTCAGCAGGGTAAGGGTCACTCACTGTGTAACCGTACAGAGTCAGGGTTTATTCAGCAGGGTAAGGGTCACTCCCTGTGTAACCGTACAGAGTCAGTGTTTATTCAGCAGCGTAAGGGTCACTCACTGTGTAACTGTACAGAGTCAGTGTTTATTCAGCAGGGTAAGGGTCACTCGCTGTGTAACCGCACAGAGTCAGGGTTTATACAGCAGGGTAAGGGTCACTCACTGTGTAACCGTACAGAGTCAGTGTTTATTCCGCAGGGTAAGGGTCACTCACTGTGTAACTGTACAGAGTCAGTGTTTATTCAGCAGGATAAGGGTCACTCACTGTGTAACCGCACAGAGTCAGCGTTTCTTCAGCAGGGTAAGGGTCACTCACTGTGTAACCGTACAGAGTCAGCGTTTATTCAGCAGGGTAAGGGTCACTAACTGTGTAACCGTACAGAGTCAGGGTTTATTCAGCAGGGTAAGGGTCACTCACTGTGTAACCATACAGAGTCAGTGTTTATTCAGCAGGGTAAGGGTCACTCACTGTGTAACCGCACAGAGTCAGCGTTTCTTCAGCAGGGTAAGGGGCACTCACTGTGTAACTGTACAGAGTCAGCGTTTATTCAGCAGGGTAAGGGTCACTCACTGTGTAACCGTACAGAGTCAGTGTTTATTCAGCAGGGTAAGTGTCACTCACTGTGTAACCGTACAGAGTCAGGGTTTATACAGCAGGGTAAGGGTCACTCACTGTGTAACCATACAGTGTCAGTGTTTATTCAGCAGCGTAAGGGTCACTCACTGTGTAACCGTACAGAGTCAGCGTTTATTCAGCAGGGTAAGGGTCACTCACTGTGTAACCGTACAGAGTCAGGGTTTATTCAGCAGGGTAAGGGTCACTCACTGTGTAACCATACAGAGTCAGTGTTTATTCAGCAGGGTAAGGGTCACTCACTGTGTAACTGTACAGAGTCAGTGTTTATTCAGCAGGATAAGGGTCACTCACTGTGTAACCGCACAGAGTCAGCGTTTCTTCAGCAGGGTTAGGGTCACTCACTGTGTAACCGTACAGAGTCAGCGTTTATTCAGCAGGGTAAGGGTCACTCACTGTGTAACCGTACAGAGTCAGGGTTTATTCAGCAGGGTAAGGGTCACTCACTGTGTAACCATACAGAGTCAGTGTTTATTCAGCAGGGTAAGGGTCACTCACTGTGTAACCGCACAGAGTCAGCGTTTCTTCAGCAGGGTAAGGGTCACTCACTGTGTAACTGTACAGAGTCAGCGTTTATTCAGCAGGGTAAGGGTCACTCACTGTGTAACCGTACAGAGTCAGTGTTTATTCAGCAGGGTAAGTGTCACTCACTGTGTAACCGTACAGAGTCAGGGTTTATACAGCAGGGTAAGGGTCACTCACTGTGTAACCATACAGTGTCAGTGTTTATTCAGCAGCGTAAGGGTCACTCACTGTGTAACTGTACAGAGTCAGGGTTTATTCAGCACGGTAAGGGTCCCTCACTGTGTAACCGTACAGAGTCAGTGTTTATACAGCAGGGTAAGGGACACTCACTGTGTAACCGTACAAAGTCAGGGTTTATTCAGCAGGGTAAGGGTCACTCACTGTGTAACTGTACAGAGTCAGTGTTTATTCAGCAGGGTAAGGGTCACTCACTGTGTAACCGTACAGAGTCAGTGTTTATTCAGCAGGGTAAGGGTCACTCACTGTGTAACCGTACAGAGTCAGTGTTTATTCAGCAGGGTAAGGGTCCCTCACTGTGTAACCGTACAGAGTCAGGGTTTATTCAGCAGGGTAAGGGTCACTCACTGTGTAACTGAACAGAGTCAGTGTTTATACAGCAGGGTAAGGGTCACTCACTGTGTAACTGTGCAGAGTCAGTGTGTATTCAGCAGGGTAAGGTCACTCACTGTGTAACCGTACAGAGTCAGTGTTTATTCAGCAGGTTAAGGGTCACTCACTGTGTAACTGTACAGAGTCAGTGTTTATTCAGCAGGGTAAGGGTCACTCACTGTGTAACCGTACAGAGTCAGTGTTTATTCAGCAGGTTAAGGGTCACTCACTGTGTAACTGTACAGAGTCAGTGTTTATTCAGCAGGGTAAGGGTCACTCACTGTGTAACTGTACAGAGTCAGTGTTTATTCAGCGGGGTAAGGGTCACTCACTGTGTAACCGTACAGAGTCAGTGTTTATTCAGCAGGGTAAGGGTCACTCACTGTGTAACTGTACAGAGTCAGTGTTTATTCAGCAGGGCAAGTGTCACTCACTGTGTAACTGTACAGAGTCAGTGTTTATTCAGCAGGGTAAGGGTCACTCACTGTGTAACCGTGCAGAGTTAGTGTTTATTCAGCAGGGTAAGGGTCACTCACTGTGTTACCGTACAGATTCAGTGTTTATTCAGCAGCGTAAGGGTCACTCACTGTGTAACTGTACAGAGTCAGTGTTTATTCAGCAGGGTAAGGGTCACTCACTGTGTAACCGTGCAGAGTTAGTGTTTATTCAGCAGGGTAAGGGTCACTCACTGTGTTACCGTACAGATTCAGTGTTTATTCAGCAGCGTAAGGGTCACTCACTGTGTAACTGTACATAGTCAGGGTTTATTCAGAAGGGTAAGGGTCAGTCACTGTGTAACCGTACAGAGTCAGGGTTTATTCAGCAGGGTACGGGTCACTCACTGTGTAACCGTACAGAGTCAGTGTTTATTCAGCAGGGTAAGGGTCACTCACTTTGTAACCGTACAGAGATAGTGTTTATTCAGCAGGGTAAGGGTCACTCACTGTGTAACCGTACAGAGTCAGTGTTTATTCAGCAGGGTAAGGGTCTCTCACAGTGCAACCGTACAGAGTCAGTGTTTATTCAGCAGGGTAAGGGTCACTCACTGTGCAACCGTACAGAGTCAGTGTTTATTCAGCAGGGTAAGGGTCCCTCACTGTGTAACCGTACAGAGTCAGTGTTTATTCAGCAGGGTAAGGGTCACTCACTGGTGTAACCGTACAGAGTCAGGGTTTATTCAGCAGGGTAAGGGTCACTCACTGTGTAACTGAACAGAGTCAGTGTTTATACAGCAGGGTAAGGGTCACTCACTGTGTAACCGCACAGAGTCAGCGTTTCTTCAGCAGGGTAAGGGTCACTCACTGTGTAACCGCACAGAGTCAGCGTTTCTTCAGCAGGGTAAGGGTCACTCACTGTGTAACTGTACAGAGTCAGCGTTTATTCAGCAGGGTAAGGGTCACTCACTGTGTAACCGTACAGAGTCAGGGTTTATTCAGCAGGGTAAGGGTCACTCACTGTGTAACCATACAGAGTCAGTGTTTATTCAGCAGGGTAAGGGTCACTCACTGTGTAACTGTACAGAGTCAGTGTTTATTCAGCAGGATAAGGGTCACTCACTGTGTAACCGCACAGAGTCAGCGTTTCTTCAGCAGGGTTAGGGTCACTCACTGTGTAACCGTACAGAGTCAGCGTTTATTCAGCAGGGTAAGGGTCACTCACTGTGTAACCGTACAGAGTCAGGGTTTATTCAGCAGGGTAAGGGTCACTCACTGTGTAACCATACAGAGTCAGTGTTTATTCAGCAGGGTAAGGGTCACTCACTGTGTAACCGCACAGAGTCAGCGTTTCTTCAGCAGGGTAAGGGTCACTCACTGTGTAACTGTACAGAGTCAGCGTTTATTCAGCAGGGTAAGGGTCACTCACTGTGTAACCGTACAGAGTCAGTGTTTATTCAGCAGGGTAAGGGTCACTCACTGTGTAACCATACAGTGTCAGTGTTTATTCAGCAGCGTAAGGGTCACTCACTGTGTAACCGTACAGAGTCAGGGTTTATACAGCAGGGTAAGGGTCACTCACTGTGTAACCATACAGTGTCAGTGTTTATTCAGCAGCGTAAGGGTCACTCACTGTGTAACTGTACAGAGTCAGGGTTTATTCAGCACGGTAAGGGTCCGTCACTGTGTAACCGTACAGAGTCAGTGTTTATACAGCAGGGTAAGGGACACTCACTGTGTAACCGTGCAGAGTCAGGCTTTATTCAGCAGGGCAAGTGTCACTCACTGTGTAATCGTACAGAATCAGTGTTTATTCAGCAGGGTAAGGGTCACTCACTGTGTAACCGTACAGAGTCAGCGTTTATACAGCAGGGTAAGGGACACTCACTGTGTAACCGTGCAGAGTCAGGCTTTATTCAGCAGGGCAAGTGTCACTCACTGTGTAACCGTACAGAGTCAGTGTTTATTCAGCAGGGTAAGGGTCACTCACTGTGTAACCGTACAGTATCAGTGTTTCTACAGCAGGGTAAGGGTCACTCACTGTGTAACCGTACAGAGTCAGGGTTTATTCAGCAGGGTAAGAGTCACTCACTGTGTAACCGTACAGAGTCAGTGTGTTTTCAGCAGGGTATGTGTCACTCACTGTGTAACCGTACAGCGTCAGTGTTTGTTCAGCAGGGTAAGGGTCACTCACTGTGTAACTGTACAGAGTCAGTGTTTATTCAGCAGGGTAAGGGTCACTCACTGTGTAACCGTACAGAGTCAGGGTTTATTCAGCAGGGTAAGGGTCACTCACTGTGTAACCGTACAGAGTCAGTGTTTATACAGCACGGTAAGGGACACTCACTGTGTAACCGTACAGAGTCAGGGTTTATTCAGCAGGGTAAGGGTCACTCACTGTGTAACCGTACAGAGTCAGGGTTTATTCAGCAGGGTAAGGGTCACTCCCTGTGTAACCGTACAGAGTCAGTGTTTATTCAGCAGCGTAAGGGTCACTCACTGTGTAACTGTACAGAGTCAGTGTTTATTCAGCAGGGTAAGGGTCACTCACTATGTAACCGTACAGAGTCAGTGTTTATTCAGCAGGGTAAGGGTCACTCACTGTGTAACCGTACAGAGTCAGTGTTTATTCAGCAGGGTAAGGGTCCCTCACTGTGTAACCGTACAGAGTCAGTGTTTATTCAGCAGGGTAAGGGTCACTCACTGTGTAACCGTACAGAGTCAGGGTTTATTCAGCAGGGTAAGGGTCACTCACTGTGTAACTGAACAGAGTCAGTGTTTATACAGCAGGGTAAGGGTCACTCACTGTGTAACCGTACAGAGTCAGTGTTTATTCAGCAGGGTAAGGGTCACTCACTGTGTTACCGTACAGAGTCAGTGTTTATTCAGCAGGGTAAGGGTCCCTCACTGTGTAACCGTACAGAGTCAGTGTTTATTCAGCAGGGTAAGGGTCACTCACTGTGTAACCGTACAGAGTCAGGGTTTATTCAGCAGGGTAAGGGTCACTCACTGTGTAACCGTACAGAGTCAGTGTTTATTCAGCAGGGTAAGGGTCACTCACTGTGTAACTGTACAGAGTCAGTGTTTATTCAGCAGGGCAAGTGTCACTCACTGTGTAACTGTACAGAGACAGTGTTTATTCAGCAGGGTAAGGGTCACTCACTGTGTAACTGTACAGAGTCAGTGTTTATTCAGCAGGGTAAGGGTCACTCACTGTGTAACTGTACAGAGTCAGTGTTTATTCAGCAGGGTAAGGGTCACTCACTGTGTAACCGTGCAGAGTTAGTGTTTATTCAGCAGGGTAAGGGTCACTCACTGTGTTACCGTACAGAGTCAGTGTTTATTCAGCAGCGTAAGGGTCACTCACTGTGTAACTGTACATAGTCAGGGTTTATTCAGAAGGGTAAGGGTCAGTCACTGTGTAACCGTACAGAGTCAGGGTTTATTCAGCAGGGTACGGGTCACTCACTGTGTAACCGTACAGAGTCAGTGTTTATTCAGCAGGGTAAGGGTCACTCACTTTGTAACCGTACAGAGATAGTGTTTATTCAGCAGGGTAAGGGTCACTCACTGTGTAACCGTACAGAGTCAGTGTTTATTCAGCAGGGTAAGGGTCTCTCACAGTGCAACCGTACAGAGTCAGTGTTTATTCAGCAGGGTAAGGGTCACTCACTGGTGTAACCGTACAGAGTCAGGGTTTATTCAGCAGGGTAAGGGTCACTCACTGTGTAACTGAACAGAGTCAGTGTTTATACAGCAGGGTAAGGGTCACTCACTGTGTAACTGTACAGAGTCAGTGTGTATTCAGCAGGGTAAGGGTCACTCACTGTGTAACCGTACAGAGTCAGGGTTTATTCAGCAGGGTAAGGGTCACTCACTGTGTAACTGAACAGAGTCAGTGTTTATACAGCAGGGTAAGGGTCACTCACTGTGTAACCGTACAGAGTCAGTGTTTATACAGCAGCGTAAGGGTCACTTACTGTGTAACCGTACTGAGTCAGTGTTTATTCAGCAGGGTAAGGGTCACTCACTGTGTAACTGTACAGAGTCAGTGTTTATTCAGCAGGGTAAGGGTCACTCACGGTGTAACTGTACAGAGTCAGTGTTTATTCAGCAGGGTAAGGGTCACTCACTGTGTAACTGTACAGAGTCAGTGTTTATTCAGCAGGGTAAGGGTCACTCACGGTGTAACTGTACAGAGTCAGTGTTTATTCAGCAGGGTAAGGGTCACTCACTGTGTAACCGTGCAGAGTCAGGGTTTATTCAGCAGGGTAAGGGTCACTCACTGTGTAACCGTACAGAGTCAGTGTTTATTCAGCAGGGTAAGGGTCACTCACTGTGTAACCGTGCAGAGTTAGTGTTTATTCAGCAGGGTAAGGGTCACTCACTGTGTTACCGTACAGAGTCAGTGTTTATTCAGCAGCGTAAGGGTCACTCACTGTGTAACCGTACAGAGTCAGTATTTATTCAGCAGGGTAAGGGTCTCTCACAGTGCAACCGTACAGAGTCAGTGTTTATTCAGCAGGGTAAGGGTCTCTCACAGTGCAACCGTACAGAGTCAGTGTTTATTCAGCAGGGTAAGGGTCACTCACTGTGCAACCGTACAGGGTCAGTGTTTATTCAGCAGGGTAAGGGTCACTCACTGTGTAACCGTACAGAGTCAGTATTTATTCAGCAGGGTAAGGGACACTCACTGTGTAACCGTGCAGAGACAGTGTTTATTCAGCAGGGTAAGGGTCACTCACTGTGTAACCGTACAGAGTCAGGGTTTATTCAGCAGGGTAAGAGTCACTCACTGTGTAACCGTACAGAGTCAGGGTTTATTCAGCACGGTAAGGGTCACTCACTGTGTAACTGTACAGAGTCAGTGTTTATTCAGCAGGGTAAGGGGTCACTCACTGTGTAACCGTACAGAGTCAGTGTTTATTCAGCAGGGTAAGGGTCCCTCACTGTGTAACCGTACAGAGTCAGTGTTTATTCAGCAGGGTAAGGGTCACTCACTGTGTAACTGTACAGAGTCAGTGTTTATCCAGCAGGGTAAGGGTCACTCACTGTGTAACCGTACAGAGTCAGTGTTTATTCAGCAGGGTAAGTGTCACTCACTGTGTAACCGTACAGAGTCAGGGTTTATACAGCAGGGTAAGGGTCACTCACTGTGTAACCGTACAGTGTCAGTGTTTATTCAGCAGCGTAAGGGTCACTCACTGTGTAACCGTACAGAGTCAGTGTTTATTCAGCACGGAATGGGTCACTCACTGTGTAACCGTACAGTGTCAGTGTTTATTCAGCAGGGTAAGGGTCACACTCTGTGTAACCATACTGGGTCAGGGTTTATCCAGCAGGGTAAGGGTCACTCCATGTGTAACTGTACAGAGTCAGGGTTTATTCAGCAGGGTAAGGGTCACTCACTGTGTAACTGTACAGAGTCAGGGTTTATTCAGCAGGGTAAGGGTCACTCACTGTGTAACCGTACAGAGTCAGAGTTCATACAGCAGCGTAAGGGTCACTCACTGTGTAACTGTACAGAGTCAGGGTTTATTCAGCAGGGTAAGGGTCACTCACTGTGTAACCGTACAGAGTCAGAGTTCATACAGCAGCGTAAGGGTCACTTACTGTGTAACCGTGCAGAGTCAGTGTTTATTCAGCAGGGTAAGGGTCACTCACTGTGTAACTGTACAGAGTCAGGGTTTATTCAGCAGGGTAAGGGTCACTCACTGTGTAACTGTACAGAGTCAGGGTTTATTCAGCAGGGTAAGGGTCACTCACTGTGTAACTGTACAGAGTCAGGGTTTATTCAGCAGCGTAAGGGTCACTTACTGTGTAACCGTACAGAGTCAGTGTTTATTCAGCAGGGTAAGGGTCACTCACTGTGTAACCGTACAGAGTCAGGGTTTATTCAGCAGGGTAAGGGTCACTCACTGTGTAACTGTACAGAGTCAGTGTTTATTCAGCAGGGTAAGGGTCACACTCTGTGTAACCGTACTGGGTCAGGGTTTATCCAGCAGCGTAAGGGTCACTCACTGTGTAACTGTACAGAGTCAGGGTTTATTCAGCAGGGTAAGGGTCACTCACTGTGTAACCGTACAGAGTCAGAGTTCATACAGCAGCGTAAGGGTCACTTACTGTGTAACCGTGCAGAGTCAGTGTTTATTCAGCAGGGTAAGGGTCACTCACTGTGTAACTGTACAGAGTCAGGGTTTATTCAGCAGGGTAAGGGTCACTCACTGTGTAACTGTACAGAGTCAGGGTTTATTCAGCAGGGTAAGGGTCACTCACTGTGTAACTGTACAGAGTCAGGGTTTATTCAGCAGCGTAAGGGTCACTTACTGTGTAACCGTACAGAGTCAGTGTTTATTCAGCAGGGTAAGGGTCACTCACTGTGTAACCGTACAGAGTCAGGGTTTATTCAGCAGGGTAAGGGTCACTCACTGTGTAACTGTACAGAGTCAGTGTTTATTCAGCAGGGTAAGGGTCACACTCTGTGTAACCGTACTGGGTCAGGGTTTATCCAGCAGGGTAAGGGTCACTCCCTGTGTAACTGTACAGAGTCAGGGTTTATTCAGCAGGGTAAGGGTCACTCACTGTGTAACCGTACAGAGTCAGAGTTCATACAGCAGGGTAAGGGTCACTCACTGTGTAACTGTACAGAGTCAGTGTTTATTCAGCAGGGTAAGGGTCACTCACTGTGTAACTGTACAGAGTCGGTGTTTATACAGCAGGGTAAGGGTCACTCACTGTGTAACTGTACAGAGTCGGTGTTTATTCAGCAGGGTAAGGGTCACTCACTGTGTAACCGTACAGAGTCAGTGTTTATTCAGCAGGGTAAGGGTCACTCACTGTGTAACCGTCCGGAGACAGTGTTTATTCAGCAGGGTAGGGGTCACTCACTGTGTAATCGGATAGAGTCCGTGTTTATACAGCAGGGTAAGGGTCACTCACTTTGTAACCGTACAGAGATAGTGTTTATTCAGCAGGGTAAGGGTCACTCACTGTGTAACCGTACAGAGTCAGTGTTTGTTCCGCAGGGTAAGGGTCCCTCACTGTGTAACCGTACAGATTCACTGTTTATTTGTCATGGTAAGGGTCTCTCACAGTGCAACCGTACAGAGTCAGTGTTTATTCAGCAGGGTAAGGGTCACTCACTGTGTAACCGTACAGAGTCAGTGTTTATTCAGCAGGGTAAGGGTCACTCACTGTGCAACCGTACAGAGTCAGTGTTTATACAGCAGTGTAAGGGTCACTCACTGTGTAACTGTACAGAGTCAGTGTTTATTCAGCAGGGTAAGGGTCACTCACTGTGTAACCGTACAGAGTCAGTGTTTATTCAGCAGGGTAAGGGTCACTCACTGTGTAACCGTACTGAGTCAGGGTTTATTCAGCAGGGTAAGGGTCACTCACTGTGTAGCCGTACAGAGTCAGTGTTTATTCAGCAGGGGAAGGGTCACTCACTGTGTAACTGTACAGAGTCAGTGTTTATACAGCAGGGTAAGGGTCACTCATTGTGCAACTGTTACAGAGTCAGTGTTTATTCAGCAGGGGAAGGGTCACTCATTGTGTAACCGTACAGAGTCAGGGTTTATTCAGCAGGGGAAGGGTCACTCACTGTGTAACTGTACAGAGTCGGTGTTTATACAGCAGGGTAAGGGTCACTCACTGTGTTACCGTACAGAGTCAGTGTTTATACAGCAGGGTAAGGGTCACTTACTGTGTAACCGTACAGAGTCAGTGTTTATTCAGCAGGGTAAGGGTCACTCACTGTGTAACTGTACAGAGTCAGTGTTTATACAGCAGGGTAAGGGTCACTCACTGTGTAACTGTACAGAGTCAGTGTTTATTCAGCAGGGTAAGGGTCACTCACTGTGTAACTGTCCAGAGTCGGTGTTTATACAGCAGGGTAAGGGTCACTCACTGTGTAACTGTACAGAGTCAGTGTTTATTCAGCAGGGTAAGGGTCACTCACTGTGTAACCGTACAGAGTCAGTGTTTATTCAGCAGTGTAAGGGTCACTCACTGTGTAACTGTACAGAGTCAGTGTTTATACAGCAGGGTAAGGGTCACTCACTGTGTAACTGTACAGAGTCAGTGTTTATTCAGCAGGGTAAGGGTCACTCACTGTGTAACTGTTCAGAGTCGGTGTTTATACAGCAGGGTAAGGGTCACTCACTGTGTAACCGTACAGAGTCAGTGTTTATTCAGCAGCGTAAGGGTCACTCACTGTGTAACCGTACAGAGTCAGGGTTTATTCAGCAGGGGAAGGGTCACTCACTGTGTAACTGTACAGAGTCGGTGTTTATTCAGCAGGGTAAGGGTCACTCACTGTGTAACCGTACAGTGTCAGTGTTTATTCAGCAGGGTAAGGGTCACACTCTGTGTAACCGTACTGGGTCAGGGTTTATCCAGCAGGGTAAGGGTCACTCCCTGTGTAACTGTACAGAGTCAGGGTTTATTCAGCAGGGTAAGGGTCACTCACTGTGTAACCGTACATAGTCAGAGTTCATACAGCAGCGTAAGGGTCACTTACTGTGTAACCGTACAGAGTCAGTGTTTATTCAGCAGGGTAAGGGTCACTCACTGTGTAACCGTACAGAGTCAGTGTTTATTCAGCAGGGTAAGGGTCACTCACTGTGTAAAGGTACACAATCAGTGTTTATTCAGCAGGGTAAGGGTCACTCACTGTGTAACCGTACAGAGTCAGTGTTTATTCAGCAGGGTAAGGGTAACTCACTGTGTAACCGTACAGAGTCAGTGTTTATACAGCAGGGTAAGGGTCACTCACTGTGTAACCGTACAGAGTCAGAGTTCATACAGCAGCGTAAGGGTCACTTACTGTGTAACCGTGCAGAGTCAGTGTTTATTCAGCAGGGTAAGGGTCACTCACTGTGTAACCGTACAGAGTCAGTGTTTATTCAGCAGGGTAAGGGTCACTCACTGTGTAAAGGTACACAATCAGTGTTTATTCAGCAGGGTAAGGGTCACTCACTGTGTAACCGTACAGAGTCAGTATTTATTCAGCAGGGTAAGGGTCACTCACTGTGTAACAGGACAGAGTCAGTATTTATTCAGCAGGGTAAGGGTCACTCACTGTGTAACCGTACAGAGTCAGTGTTTATTCAGCAGGGTAAGGGTCACTCACTGTGTAACCGTACAGAGTCAGTGTTTATTCAGCAGGGTAAGGGTCACTCACTGTGTAACCGTACAGAGTCAGGGTTTATACAGCAGGGTAAGGGTCACTCACTGTGTAACCGTACAGTGTCTGTGTTTATTCAGCAGGGTAAGGGTCACTCACTGTGTAACCGTACAGAGTCAGGGTTTATTCAGCACGGTAAGGGTCACTCACTGTGTAACTGTACAGAGTCAGTGTTTATTCAGCAGGGTAAGGGTCACTCACTGTGTAACCGTACAGAGTCAGTGTTTATTCAGCAGGGTAAGGGTCACTCACTGTGTAACCGTACAGAGTCAGTGTTTATTCAGCAGGGTAAGGGTCACTCACTGTGTCACCGTACAGAGTCAGTGTTTATTCAGCAGGGTAAGGGTCACTCACTGTGTAACCGTACAGAGGCAGTGTTTATTCAGCAGGGTAAGGGTCACTCACTGTGTAACCGTACAGAGTCAGTGTTTATTCAGCACGGTAAGGGTCCCTCACTGTGTAACCGTACAGAGTCAGTGTTTATACAGCAGGGTAAGGGACACTCACTGTGTAACCGTACAGAGTCAGGGTTTATACAGCAGGGTAAGAGTCACTCACTGTGTATCCGTACAGAGTCAGTGTTTATTCAGCAGGGTAAGGGTCACTCGCTGTGTAACCGTACAGAGTCAGTGTTTATTCAGCAGGGTAAGGGTCCCTCACTGTGTAACTGTACAGAGTCAGTGTTTATTCAGCAGCATAAGGGTCATTCACTGTGTAACCGTACAGAGTCAGTGTTTATTCAGCAGGGTAAGGGTCACTCACTGTGTAACCGTCGAGAGACAGTGTTTATTCAGCTGGGTAAGGGACACTCACTTTGTAACTGTACAGAGTCAGTGTTTATTCAGCAGGGTAAGGGTCACAATCTGTGTAACCGTACTGGGTCAGGGATTATCCAGCAGGGTAAGGGTCACTCCCTGTGTAACTGTACAGAGTCAGCATTTATTCAGCAGGGTAAGGGTCACTCACTGTGTAACTGTACAGAATCAGGGTTTATTCAGCAGGGTAAGGGTCACTCACTGTGTAACCGTACAGAGTCAGAGTTCATACAGCAGCGTAAGGGTCACTTACTGTGTAACCGTACAGAGTCAGTGTTTATACAGCAGGGTAAGGGTCACTCACTGTGTAACCGTACAGAGTCAGTGTTTGTTCCGCAGGGTAAGGGTCCCTCACTGTGTAACCGTACAGATTCACTGTTTATTTGTCATGGTAAGGGTCTCTCACAGTGCAACCGTACAGAGTCAGTGTTTATTCAGCAGGGTAAGGGTCACTCACTGTGTAACCGTACAGAGTCAGTGTTTATTCAGCAGGGTAAGGGTCACTCACTGTGTAACCGTACAGAGTCAGTGTTTATTCAGCAGGGTAAGGGTCACTCACTGTGCAACCGTACAGAGTCAGTGTTTATACAGCAGGGTAAGGGTCACTCACTGTGTAACTGTACAGAGTCAGTGTTTATTCAGCAGGGTAAGGATCACTCACTGTGTAAGTGTACAGAGTCAGTGTTTATTCAGCAGGGTAAGGGTCACTCACTGTGTAACCGTACAGAGTCAGTGTTTATTCAGCAGGATAAGGGTCACTCACTGTGTAACTGTACAGAGTCAGGGTTTATTCAGCAGGGTAAGGGTCACTCACTGTGTAACCGTACAGAGTCAGGGTTTATTCAGCAGGGTAAGGGTCACTCACTGTGTAACCGTACATAGTCAGTGCTAATTCAGCAGGGTAAGGGTCACTCACTGTGTAACCGTACTGAGTCAGGGTTTATTCAGCAGGGTAAGGGTCACTCATTGTGCAACTGTTACAGAGTCAGTGTTTATTCAGCAGCGTAAGGGTCACTCACTGTGTAACCGTACAGAGTCAGGGTTTATTCAGCACGGTAAGGGTCACTCACTGTGTAACCGTACAGAGTCAGTGTTTATTCAGCAGGGTAAGGGTCACTCACTGTGTAACCGTACAGAGTCAGTGTTTAATCAGCGGTGTAAGGGTCACTCACTGTGTAACCGTACAGAGTCAGTGTTTATTCAGCAGGGTAAGGGTCACTCACTGTGTAACCGTACAGAGTCAGTGTTTATTCAGCAGGGTAAGGGTCACTCACTGTGTAACTGTACAGAGTCGGTGTTTATACAGCAGGGTAAGGGTCACTCACTGTGTTACCGTACAGAGTCAGTGTTTATACAGCAGGGTAAGGGTCACTCACTGTGTAACTGTACAGAGTCAGTGTTTATACAGCAGGGTAAGGGTCACTCACTGTGTAACTGTACAGAGTCAGTGTTTATTCAGCAGGGTAAGGGTCACTCACTGTGTAACTGTCCAGAGTCGGTGTTTATACAGCAGGGTAAGGGTCACTCACTGTGTAACTGTACAGAGTCAGTGTTTATTCAGCAGGATAAGGGTCACTCACTGTGTAACCGTACAGAGTCAGTGTTTATTCAGCAGGGTAAGGGTCACTCACTGTGTAACTGTACAGACTCAGTGTTTATTCAGCAGGGTAAGGGTCACTCACTGTGTAACTGTTCAGAGTCGGTGTTTATACAGCAGGGTAAGGGTCACTCACTGTGTAACCGTACAGAGTCAGTGTTTATTCAGCAGCGTAAGGGTCACTCACTGTGTAACCGTACAGAGTCAGGGTTTATTCAGCAGGGGAAGGGTCACTCACTGTGTAACTGTACAGAATCGGTGTTTATTCAGCAGGGTAAGGGTCACTCACTGTGTAACCGTACAGAGTCAGTGTTTATTCAGCAGGGTAAGGGTCACTCACTGTGTAACCGTACAGTGTCAGTGTTTATTCAGCAGGGTAAGGGTCACACTCTGTGTAACCGTACTGGGTCAGGGTTTATCCAGCAGGGTAAGGGTCACTCCCTGTGTAACTGTACAGAGTCAGGGTTTATTCAGCAGGGTAAGGGTCACTCACTGTGTAACCGTACATAGTCAGAGTTCATACAGCAGCGTAAGGGTCACTTACTGTGTAACCGTACAGAGTCAGTGTTTATTCAGCAGGGTAAGGGTCACTCACTGTGTAACCGTACAGAGTCAGTGTTTATTCAGCAGGGTAAGGGTCACTCACTGTGTAACAGGACAGAGTCAGTATTTATTCAGCAGGGTAAGGGTCACTCACTGTGTAACCGTACAGCATCAGTGTTTATACAGCAGGGTAAGGGTCACTCACTGTGTAACTGTACAGAGTCAGAGTTCATACAGCAGCGTAAGGGTCACTTACTGTGTAACCGTGCAGAGTCAGTGTTTATTCAGCAGGGTAAGGGTCACTCACTGTGTAACCGTACAGAGTCAGTGTTTATTCAGCAGGGTAAGGGTCACTCACTGTGTAAAGGTACACAATCAGTGTTTATTCAGCAGGGTAAGGGTCACTCACTGTGTAACCGTACAGAGTCAGTATTTATTCAGCAGGGTAAGGGTCACTCACTGTGTAACAGGACAGAGTCAGTATTTATTCAGCAGGGTAAGGGTCACTCACTGTGTAACCGTACAGAGTCAGTGTTTATTCAGCAGGGTAAGGGTCACTCACTGTGTAACCGTACAGAGTCAGTGTTTATTCAGCAGGGTAAGGGTCACTCACTGTGTAACCGTACAGAGTCAGGGTTTATACAGCAGGGTAAGGGTCACTCACTGTGTAACCGTACAGTGTCTGTGTTTATTCAGCAGGGTAAGGGTCACTCACTGTGTAACCGTACAGAGTCAGGGTTTATTCAGCACGGTAAGGGTCACTCACTGTGTAACTGTACAGAGTCAGTGTTTATTCAGCAGGGTAAGGGTCACTCACTGTGTAACCGTACAGAGTCAGTGTTTATTCAGCAGGGTAAGGGTCACTCACTGTGTAACCGTACAGAGTCAGTGTTTATTCAGCAGGGTAAGGGTCACTCACTGTGTCACCGTACAGAGTCAGTGTTTATTCAGCAGGGTAAGGGTCACTCACTGTGTAACCGTACAGAGGCAGTGTTTATTCAACAGGGTAAGGGTCACTCACTGTGTAACTGTACAGAGTCAGTGTTTATTCAGCAGGGTTAGGGTCACTCACTGTGTAACCGTACAGAGTCAGTGTTTATTCAGCAGGGTAAGAGTCACTCACTGTGTAACCGTACAGAGTCAGTGTTTATTCAGCAGGGTAAGAGTCACTCGCTGTGTAACCGTACAGAGTCAGTGTTTATTCAGCAGGGTAAGGGTCACTCACTGTGTAACCGTACAGAGTCAGTGTTTATTCAGCACGGTAAGGGTCCCTCACTGTGTAACCGTACAGAGTCAGTGTTTATACAGCAGGGTAAGGGACACTCACTGTGTAACCGTACAGAGTCAGGGTTTATACAGCAGGGTAAGAGTCACTCACTGTGTATCCGTACAGAGTCAGTGTTTATTCAGCAGGGTAAGGGTCACTCGCTGTGTAACCGTACAGAGTCAGTGTTTATTCAGCAGGGTAAGGGTCCCTCACTGTGTAACCGTACAGAGTCAGTGTTTATTCAGCAGCATAAGGGTCACTCACTGTGTAACCGTACAGAGTCAGTGTTTATTCAGCACGGTAAGAGTCCCTCACTGTGTAACCGTCGAGAGACAGTGTTTATTCAGCAGGGTAAGGGTCACTCACTGTGTAACTGTACAGTGTCAGTGTTTATTCAGCAGGGTAAGGGTCACAATCTGTGTAACCGTACTGGGTCAGGGATTATCCAGCAGGGTAAGGGTCACTCCCTGTGTAACTGTACAGAGTCAGCATTTATTCAGCAGGGTAAGGGTCACTCACTGTGTAACCGTACAGAGTCAGAGTTCATACAGCAGCGTAAGGGTCACTTACTGTGTAACCGTGCAGAGTCAGTGTTTATTCAGCAGGGTAAGGGTCACTCGCTGTGTAACTGTACAGAGTCAGTGTTTATTCAGCAGGGTAAGGGTCACTCACTGTGTTACCGTACAGAGTCAGTGTTTATTCAGCAGTGTAAGGGTCACTTACTGTGTAACCGTACAGAGTCAGTGTTTATACACCAGGGTAAGGGTCACTCACTGTGTAACTGTACAGAGTCGGTGTTTATACAGCAGGGTAAGGGTCACTCACTGTGTAACCGTACAGAGTCAGTGTTTATACAGCAGGGTAAGGGTCACTCACTGTGTAACCGTACAGAGTCAGTGTTTATACAGCAGGGTAAGGGTCACTCACTGTGTAACCGTACAGAGTCAGGGTTTATACAGCAGGGTAAGGGTCACTCACTGTGTAACTGTACAGAGTCGGTGTTTATACAGCAGGGTAAGGGTCACTCACTGTGTAATCGTATAGATTCAGGGTTTATTCAGCAGCGTAAGGGTCACTCACTGTGTAACTGTACACAGTCAGTGTTTATTCAGCAGGGTAAGGGTCACTCACTGTGTAACTGTACAGAGTCAGTGTTTATTCAGCAGGGTAAGGGTCACTCACTGTTTAACCGTACAGAGTCAGTGTTTATTCAGCAGGGTAAGGGTCACTCACTGTGTAACCGTCCAGAGACAGTGTTTATTCAGCAGGGTAAGGGTCACTCACTGTGTAACGGTACACAATCAGTGTTTATTCAGCAGGGTAAGGGTCACTCATTGTGCAACTGTTACAGAGTCAGTGTTTATTCAGCAGCGTAAGGGTCACTCACTGTGTAACCGTACAGAGTCAGGGTTTATTCAGCAGGGTAAGGGTCACTCACTGTGTAACCGTACAGTGTCAGGGTTTATTCAGCAGGGGAAGGGTCACTCACTGTGTAACTGTACAGAGTCGGTGTTTATTCAGCAGGGTAAGGGTCACTCACTGTGTAACCGTACAGAGTCAGTGTTTATTCAGCAGTGTAAGGGTCACTCACTGTGTAACCGTACAGTGTCAGTGTTTATTCAGCAGGGTAAGGGTCACACTCTGTGTAACCGTACTGGGTCAGGGTTTATCCAGCAGGGTAAGGGTCACTCCCTGTGTAACTGTACAGAGTCAGCGTTTATTCAGCAGGGTAAGGGTCACTCACTGTGTAACTGTACAGAGTCAGTGTTTATTCAGCAGGGTAAGGGTCACTCACTGTGTAACCGTACAGAGTCAGTGTTTATTCAGCAGGGTAAGGGGCACTCACGGTGTAACTGTACAGAGTCAGTGTTTATTCAGCAGGGTAAGGGTCACTCACTGTGTAACCGTACAGAGTCAGGGTTTATTCAGCAGGGTAAGGATCACTCACTGTGTAACCGTACAGAGTTAGGGTTTATTCAGCAGGGTAAGGGTCACTCACTGTGTAACCGTACAGAGTCAGGGTTTATTCAGCAGGGCAAGGGTCACTCACTGTGTAACCTACAGAGTCAGAGTTTATTCAGCAGGGTAAGGGTCACTCACTGTGTAACCGCACAGAGTCAGTGTTTATTCAGCAGGGTAAGGGTCACTCACTGTGTAACCGTACAGAGTCAGTGTTTAATCAGCGGTGTAAGGGTCACTCACTGTGTAACCGTACAGAGTCAGTGTTTATTCAGCAGGGTAAGGGTCACTCACTGTGTAACCGTACAGAGTCAGTGTTTATTCAGCAGGGTAAGGGTCACTCACTGTGTAACCGTACAGATTCACTGTTTATTTGTCATGGTAATGGTCTCTCACAGTGCAACCGTACAGAGTCAGTGTTTATTCAGCAGGGTAAGGGTCACTCACTGTGCAACCGTACAGAGTCAGTGTTTATTCAGCAGGGGAAGGGTCACTCACTGTCTATCAGTACAGAGTCAGTAGTTATTCAGCAGGGTAAGGGACACTCACTGTGTAACCGTACAGAGACAGTGTTTATTCAGCAGGGTAAGGGTCACTCACTGTGTAACGGTACACAATCAGTGTTTATTCAGCAGGGTAAGGGTCACTCACTGTGTAACGGTACACAATCAGTGTTTATTCAGCAGGGTAAGGGTCACTCATTGTGCAACTGTTGCAGAGTCAGGGTTTATTCAGCAGGGTAAGGGTCACTCACTGTGTAACCGTACAGGGTCAGAGTTCATACAGCAGGGTAAGGGTCACTCACTGTGTAACCGTACAGAGTCAGGGTTTATTCAGCAGGGTAAGGGTCACTCACTGTGTAACCGTACAGGGTCAGAGTTCATACAGCAGGGTAAGTGTCACTCACTGTGTAACTGTACAGAGTCGGTGTTTATTCAGCAGTGTAAGGGTCACTCACTGTGTAACCGTACAGAGTCAGTGTTTAATCAGCAGGGTAAGGGTCACTCACTGTGTAACCGTACAGTGTCAGTGTTTATTCAGCAGGGTAAGGGTCACACTCTGTGTAACCGTACTGGGTCAGGGTTTATCCAGCAGGGTAAGGGTCACTCCCTGTGTAACTGTACAGAGTCAGCGTTTATTCAGCAGGGTAAGGGTCACTCACTGTGTAACTGTACAGAGTCAGGGTTTATTCAGCAGGGTAAGGGTCACTCACTGTGTAACCGTACAGGGTCAGAGTTCATACAGCAGGGTAAGGGTCACTCACTGTGTAACTGTACAGAGTCAGTGTTTATTCAGCAGGGTAAGGGTCACTCACTGTGTAACTGTACAGAGTCAGAGTTTATTCAGCAGGGTAAGGGTCACTCACTGTGTAACCGCACAGAGTCAGTGTTTATTCAGCAGGGTAAGGGTCACTCACGGTGTAACCGTACAGAGTCAGTGTTTATTCAGCAGGGTAAGGGTCACTCACTGTGTAACCGTACAGAGTCAGTGTTTATACAGCAGGGTAAGGGTCACTCACTGTGTAATCGGATAGAGTCCGTGTTTATTCAGCAGGGTAAGGGTCACTCACTTTGTAACCGTACAGAGATAGTGTTTATTCAGCAGGGTAAGGGTCACTCACTGTGTAACCGTACAGAGTCAGTGTTTATTCAGCAGTGTAAGGGTCACTCACTGTGTAACCGTACAGTGTCAGTGTTTATTCAGCAGGGTAAGGGTCACACTCTGTGTAACCGTACTGGGTCAGGGTTTATCCAGCAGGGTAAGGGTCACTCCCTGTGTAACTGTACAGAGTCAGCGTTTATTCAGCAGGGTAAGGGTCACTCACTGTGTAACTGTACAGAGTCAGTGTTTATTCAGCAGGGTAAGGGTCACTCACTGTGTATCCGCACAGAGTCAGGGTTTATTCAGCAGTGTAAGGGTCATTCACTGTGTAACTGTACAGAGTCAGTGTTTATTCAGCAGGGTAAGGGTCACTCACTGTGTAACCGTACAGAGTCAGTGTTTATTCAGCAGTGTAAGGGTCACTCACTGTGTAACTGTACAGAGTTAGGGTTTATTCAGCAGGGTAAGGGTCACTCACTGTGTAACCGTACAGAGTCAGGGTTTATTCAGCAGGGTAAGGGTCACTCACTGTGTAACCTACAGAGTCAGAGTTTATTCAGCAGGGTAAGGGTCACTCACTGTGTAACCGCACAGAGTCAGTGTTTATTCAGCAGGGTAAGGGTCACTCACTGTGTAACCGTACAGAGTCAGTGTTTAATCAGCGGTGTAAGGGTCACTCACTGTGTAACCGTACAGAGTCAGTGTTTATTCAGCAGGGTAAGGGTCACTCACTGTGTAACCGTACAGAGTCAGTGTTTATTCAGCAGGGTAAGGGTCACTCACTGTGTAACCGTACAGATTCACTGTTTATTTGTCATGGTAATGGTCTCTCACAGTGCAACCGTACAGAGTCAGTAGTTATTCAGCAGGGTAAGGGACACTCACTGTGTAACCGTACAGAGACAGTGTTTATTCAGCAGGGTAAGGGTCACTCACTGTGTAACCTACAGAGTCAGAGTTTATTCAGCAGGGTAAGGGTCACTCACTGTGTAACCGTACAGAGTCAGGGTTTATTCAGCAGCGGAAGGGTCACTCACTGTGTAACTGTACAGAGTCGGTGTTTATTCAGCAGGGTAAGGGTCACTCACTGTGTAACTGTACAGAATCAGTGTTTATTCAGCAGGGTAAGGGTCACTCACTGTGTAACCGTACAGAGTCAGTGTTTAATCAGCAGGGTAAGGGTTACTCACTGTGTAACCGTACAGTGTCAGTGTTTATTCAGCAGGGTAAGGGTCACACTCTGTGTAACCGTACTGGGTCAGGGTTTATCCAGCAGGGTAAGGGTCACTCCCTGTGTAACTGTACAGAGTCAGCGTTTATTCAGCAGGGTAAGGGTCACTCTCTGTGTAACTGTACAGAGTCAGGGTTTATTCAGCAGGGTAAGGGTCACTCACTGTGTAACCGTACAGGGTCAGAGTTCAGACAGCAGGGTAAGGGTCACTCACTGTGTAACCGTACAGAGTCAGTGTTTATTCAGCAGGGTAAGGGTCACTCACTGTGTCACCGTACAGTGTCAGGGTTTATTCAGCAGGGTAAGGGTCACTCACTGTGTAACTGTACAGAGTCGGTGTTTATTCAGCAGGGTAAGGGTCACTCACTGTGTAACCGTACAGAGTCAGTGTTTATTCAGCAGGGTAAGGGTCACTCACTGTGTAACCGTACAGTGTCAGTGTTTATTCAGCAGGGTAAGGGTCACACTCTGTGTAACCGTACTGGGTCAGGGTTTATCCAGCAGGGTAAGGGTCACTCCCTGTGTAACTGTACAGAGTCAGCGTTTATTCAGCAGGGTAAGGGTCACTCACTGTGTAACTGTACAGAGTCAGGGTTTATTCAGCAGGGTAAGGGTCACTCACTGTGTAACCGTACAGAGTCAGAGTTCATACAGCAGCGTAAGGGTCACTTACTGTGTAACCGTGCAGAGTCAGTGTTTATTCAGCAGGGTAAGGGTCACTCACTGTGTAACTGTACAGAGTCAGTGTTTATTCAGCAGGGTAAGGGTCACTCACTGTGTAACTGTACAGAGTCAGTGTTTATTCAGCAGGGTAAGGGTCACTCACTGTGTAACCGTACAGAGTCAGTGTTTATTCAGCAGGGTAAGGGTCACTCACTGTGTAACTGTACAGAGTCAGTGTTTATTCAGCAGGGTAAGGGTCACTCACTGTGTAACCGTACAGAGTCAGTGTTTATTCAGCAGGGTAAGGGTCACTTACTGTGTAACCGTCCAGAGACAGTGTTTATTCAGCAGGGTAAGGGTCACTCACTGTGTAATCGGATAGAGTCCGTGTTTATTCAGCAGGGTAAGGGTCACTCACTTTGTAACCGTACAGAGATAGTGTTTATTCAGCAGGGTAAGGGTCAATCACTGTGTAACCGTACAGAGTCAGTGTTTATTCAGCAGGGTAAGGGTCACTCACTGTGTAACAGGACAGAGTCAGTATTTATTCAGCAGGGTAAGGGTCACTCACTGTGTAACCGTACAGAGTCAGTGTTTATTCAGCAGGGTAAGGGTCACTCACTGTGTAACTGTACAGAGTCGGTGTTTATTCAGCAGGGTAAGGGTCACTCACTGTGTAACTGTACAGAATCAGTGTTTATTCAGCAGGGTAAGGGTCACTCACTGTGTAACCGTACAGAGTCAGTGTTTAATCAGCAGGGTAAGGGTCACTCACTGTGTAACCGTACAGTGTCAGTGTTTATTCAGCAGGGTAAGGGTCACACTCTGTGTAACCGTACTGGGTCAGGGTTTATCCAGCAGGGTAAGGGTCACTCCCTGTGTAACTGTACAGAGTCAGCGTTTATTCAGCAGGGTAAGGGTCACTCACTGTGTAACTGTACAGAGTCAGGGTTTATTCAGCAGGGTAAGGGTCACTCACTGTGTAACCGTACAGGGTCAGAGTTCATACAGCAGGGTAAGGGTCACTCACTGTGTAACCGTACAGAGTCAGTGTTTATTCAGCAGGGTAAGGGTCACTCACTGTGTAACCGTACAGTGTCAGGGTTTATTCAGCAGGGTAAGGGTCACTCACTGTGTAACTGTACAGAGTCGGTGTTTATTCAGCAGGGTAAGGGTCACTCACTGTGTAACCGTACAGAGTCAGTGTTTATTCAGCAGGGTAAGGGTCACTCACTGTGTAACCGTACAGTGTCAGTGTTTATTCAGCAGGGTAAGGGTCACACTCTGTGTAACCGTACTGGGTCAGGGTTTATCCAGCAGGGTAAGGGTCACTCCCTGTGTAACTGTACAGAGTCAGCGTTTATTCAGCAGGGTAAGGGTCACTCACTGTGTAACTGTACAGAGTCAGGGTTTATTCAGCAGGGTAAGGGTCACTCACTGTGTAACCGTACAGAGTCAGAGTTCATACAGCAGCGTAAGGGTCACTTACTGTGTAACCGTGCAGAGTCAGTGTTTATTCAGCAGGGTAAGGGTCACTCACTGTGTAACTGTACAGAGTCAGTGTTTATTCAGCAGGGTAAGGGTCACTCACTGTGTAACTGTACAGAGTCAGTGTTTATTCAGCAGGGTAAGGGTCACTCACTGTGTAACCGTACAGAGTCAGTGTTTATTCAGCAGGGTAAGGGTCACTCACTGTGTAACTGTACAGAGTCAGTGTTTATTCAGCAGGGTAAGGGTCACTCACTGTGTAACCGTACAGAGTCAGTGTTTATTCAGCAGGGTAAGGGTCACTTACTGTGTAACCGTCCAGAGACAGTGTTTATTCAGCAGGGTAAGGGTCACTCACTGTGTAATCGGATAGAGTCCGTGTTTATTCAGCAGGGTAAGGGTCACTCACTTTGTAACCGTACAGAGATAGTGTTTATTCAGCAGGGTAAGGGTCAATCACTGTGTAACCGTACAGAGTCAGTGTTTATTCAGCAGGGTAAGGGTCACTCACTGTGTAACAGGACAGAGTCAGTATTTATTCAGCAGGGTAAGGGTCACTCACTGTGTAACCGTACAGAGTCAGTGTTTATTCAGCAGGGTAAGGGTCACTCAGTATGTAACCGTACAGATTCACTGTTTATTTGTCATGGTAAGGGTCTCTCACAGTGCATCCGTACAGAGTCAGTATTTATTCAGCAGGGTAACTGTCACTCACTGTTTAACCGTACAGAGTCAGTGTTTATTCAGCAGGGTAAGGGTCACTCACCGTGTAACTGTACAGAGTCAGTGTTTATACAGCAGGGTAAGGGTCACTCACTGTGTAACTGTACAGAGTCAGTGTTTATTCAGCAGGGTAAGGGTCACTCACTGTGTAACCGTACAGAGTGTGTGTTTTTTTCCAGCAGGGAAAGGGTCACTCACTGTGTAATCGTATAGAGTCAGGGTTTATTCAGCAGCGTAAGGGTCACTCACTGTGTAACTGTACAGAGTCAGTGTTTATTCTGCAGGGTAAGGGTCACTCACTGTGTAACCGTACAGAGTCAGTGTTTATTCAGCAGGGTAAGGGTCACTCACTGTGTAACCGTCCAGAGACAGTGTTTATTCAGCAGGGTAAAGGTCACTCACTGTGTAATCGGATAGAGTCCGTGTTTATTCAGCAGGGTAAGGGTCACTAACTTTGTAAACGTACTGAGATAGTGTTTATTCAGCAGGGTAAGGGTCATTCACTGTGTAACAGTACAGAGTCAGTGTTTATTCAGCAGGGTAAGGGTCACTCACTGTGTAACAGGACAGAGTCAGTATTTATTCAGCAGGGTAAGGGTCACTCACTGTGTAACAGGACAGAGTCAGTGTTTATTCAGCAGGGGAAGGGTCACTCACTGTGTAACAGGACAGAGTCAGTATTTATTCAGCAGGGTAAGGGTCACTCACTATGTAACCGTACAGATTCGCTGTTTATTTGTCATGGTAAAGGTCTCTCACAGTGCAACCGTACAGAGTCAGGGTTTATTCAGCAGGGTAAGGGTCACTCACTGTGTAACCGTACTGAGTCAGGGTTTATTCAGCAGGGTAAGGGTCACTCACTGTGTAACCGTACAGAGTCAGTGTTTATTCAGCAGGGTAAGGGTCACTCACTGTGTAACTGTACAGAGTCAGTGTTTATTCAGCAGGGTAAGGGTCACTCACTGTGTAACCGTACAGAGTCAGTGTTTATTCAGCAGGGTAAGGGTCACTCACTGTCGAACAGTACAGAGTCAGTGTTTATTCAGCAGGGTAAGGGTCACTCACTGTGTAACCGTCCAGAGACAGTGTTTATTCAGCAGGGTAAGGGTCACTCACTGTGTAACGGTACACAATCAGTGTTTATTCAGCAGGGTAAGGGTCACTCATTTTGCAACTGTTACAGAGTCAGTGTTTATTCAGCAGCGTAAGGGTCACTCACTGTGTAACCGTACAGAGTCAGTGTTTATTCAGCAGGGTAAGGGTCACTCACTGTGTAACCGTACAGAGTCAGTGTTTATTCATCAGGGTAAGGGTCACTCACTGTGTAACCGTACAGAGTCAGTGTTTATTCAGCAGGGTAAGGGTCACTCACTGTGTAACCGTACAGTGTCAGGGTTTATTCAGCAGGGGAAGGGTCACTCACTGTGTAACTGTACAGAGTCGGTGTTTATTCAGCAGGGTAAGGGTCACTCACTGTGTAACTGTACAGAGTCAGTGTTTATTCAGCAGGGTAAGGGTCACTCACTGTGTAACGCACAGAGTCAGTGTTTATTCAGCAGGGTAAGGGTCACTCACTGTGTAACCGTACAGAGTCAGTGTTTAATCAGCGGTGTAAGGGTCACTCACTGTGTAACCGTACAGAGTCAGTGTTTATTCAGCAGGGTAAGGGTCACTCACTGTGTGACCGTACAGAGTCAGTGTTTATTCAGCAGGGTAAGGGTCACTCACTGTGTAACCGTACAGATTCACTGTTTATTTGTCATGGTAATGGTCTCTCACAGTGCAACCGTACAGAGTCAGTGTTTATTCAGCAGGGTAAGGGTCACTCACTGTGCAACCGTACAGAGTCAGTGTTTATTCAGCAGGGGAAGGGTCACTCACTGTCTATCAGTACAGAGTCAGTATTTATTCAGCAGGGTAAGGGACACTCACTGTGTAACCGTACAGAGACAGTGTTTATTCAGCAGGGTAAGGGTCACTCACTGTGTAACGGTACAGAGTCAGTGTTTATTCAGCAGGGTAAGGGTCACTCACTGTGTAACCGTACAGAGTCAGTGTTTATTCAGCAGGGTAAGGGTCACTCATTGTGCAACTGTTGCAGAGTCAGTGTTTATTCAGCAGGGTAAGGGTCACTCACTGTGTAACCGTACAGAGTCAGTGTTTATTCAGCAGGGTAAGGGTCACTCACTGTGTAACCGTACAGAGTCAGTGTTTATTCAGCAGGGTAAGGGTCACTCACTGTGTAACTGTACAGAGTCAGTGTTTATTCAGCAGGGTAAGGGTCAGTCACTGTGTAACCGTACAGAGTCAGTGTTTATTCAGCAGCGGAAGGGTCACTCACTGTGTAACTGTACAGAGTCGGTGTTTATTCAGCAGGGTAAGGGTCACTCACTGTGTAACTGTACAGAGTCAGTGTTTATTCAGCAGGGTAAGGGTCACTCACTGTGTAACCGTACAGAATCAGTGTTTATTCAGCAGGGTAAGGGTCACTCACTGTGTAACCGTACAGAGTCAGTGTTTATTCAGCAGGGTAAGGGTCACTCACTGTGTAACCGTACAGTGTCAGTGTTTATTCAGCAGGGTAAGGGTCACACTCTGTGTAACCGTACTGGGTCAGGGTTTATCCAGCAGGGTAAGGGTCACTCCCTGTGTAACTGTACAGAGTCAGCGTTTATTCAGCAGGGTAAGGGTCACTCACTGTGTAACTGTACAGAGTCAGGGTTTATTCAGCAGGGTAAGGGTCACTCACTGTGTAACCGTACAGGGTCAGAGTTCATACAGCAGGGTAAGGGTCACTCACTGTGTAACCGTACAGAGTCAGTGTTTATTCAGCAGGGTAAGGGTCACTCACTGTGTAACTGTACAGAGTCAGAGTTTATTCATCAGGGTAAGGGTCACTCACTGTGTAACCGCACAGAGTCAGTGTTTATTCAGCAGGGTAAGGGTCACTCACGGTGTAACCGTACAGAGTCAGTGTTTATTCAGCAGGGTAAGGGTCACTCACTGTGTAACCGTACAGAGTCAGTGTTTATACAGCAGGGTAAGGGTCACTCACTGTGTAATCGTATAGATTCAGGGTTTATTCAGCAGCGTAAGGGTCACTCACTGTGTAACTGTACAGAGTCAGTGTTTATTCAGCAGGGTAAGGGTCACTCACTGTGTAACTGTACAGAGTCAGTGTTTATTCAGCAGGGTAAGGGTCACTCACTGTGTAACCGTACAGAGTCAGTGTTTATTCAGCAGGGTAAGGGTCACTCACTGTGTAACCGTCCAGAGACAGTTTTTATTCAGCAGGGTAAGGGTCACTCACTGTGTAATCGGATAGAGTCCGTGTTTATTCAGCAGGGTAAGGGTCACTCACTTTGTAACCGTACAGAGATAGTGTTTAATCAGCAGGGTAAGGGTCACTCACTGTGTAACCGTACAGAGTCAGTGTTTATTCAGCAGGGTAAGGGTCACTCACTGTGTAACCGTACAGATTCACTGTTTATTTGTCATGGTAAGGGTCTCTCACAGTGCAACCGTACAGAGTCAGTGTTTATTCAGCAGGGTAAGGGTCACTCACTGTGCAACCGTACAGAGTCAGTGTTTATTCAGCAGGGGAAGGGTCACTCACTGTCTATCAGTACAGAGTCAGTATTTATTCAGCAGGGTAAGGGACACTCACTGTGTAACCGTACAGAGACAGTGTTTATTCAGCAGGGTAAGGGTCACTCACTGTGTAACGGTACACAATCAGTGTTTATTCAGGAGGGTAAGGGTCACTCACTGTGTAACCGTACAGTGTCAGGGTTTATTCAGCAGGGTAAGGGTCACTCACTGTGTAACTGTACAGAGTCGGTGTTTATTCAGCAGGGTAAGGGTCACTCACTGTGTAACCGTACAGAGTCAGTGTTTATTCAGCAGGGTAAGGGTCACTCACTGTGTAACCGTACAGTGTCAGTGTTTATTCAGCAGGGTAAGGGTCACACTCTGTGTAACCGTACTGGGTCAGGGTTTATCCAGCAGGGTAAGGGTCACTCACTGTGTAACCGTACAGAGTCAGAGTTCATACAGCAGCGTAAGGGTCACTTACTGTGTAAACGTGCAGAGTCAGTGTTTATTCAGCAGGGTAAGGGTCACTCACTGTGTAACTGTACAGAGTCAGTGTTTATTCAGCAGGGTAAGGGTCACTCACTGTGTAACTGTACAGAGTCAGTGTTTATTCAGCAGGGTAAGGGTCACTCACTGTGTAACCGTACAGAGTCAGTGTTTATTCAGCAGGGTAAGAGTCACTCACTGTGTAACTGTACAGAGTCAGTGTTTATTCAGCAGGGTAAGGGTCACTCACTGTGTAACCGTACAGAGTCAGTGTTTATTCAGCAGGGTAAGGGTCACTTACTGTGTAACCGTCCAGAGACAGTGTTTATTCAGCAGGGTAAGGGTCACTCACTGTGTAATCGGATAGAGTCCGTGTTTATTCAGCAGGGTAAGGGTCACTCACTTTGTAACCGTACAGAGATAGTGTTTATTCACCAGGGTAAGGGTCAATCACTGTGTAACCGTACAGAGTCAGTGTTTATTCAGCAGGGTAAGGGTCACTCACTGTGTAACAGGACAGAGTCAGTATTTATTCAGCAGGGTAAGGGTCACTCACTGTGTAACCGTACAGAGTCAGTGTTTATTCAGCAGGGTAAGGGTCACTCACTGTGTAATCGGATAGAGTCCGTGTTTATTCAGCAGGGTAAGGGTCACTCACTTTGTAACCGTACAGAGATAGTGTTTATTCACCAGGGTAAGGGTCAATCACTGTGTAACCGTACAGAGTCAGTGTTTATTCAGCAGGGTAAGGGTCACTCACTGTGTAACCGTACAGAGTCAGTATTTATTCAGCAGGGTAAGGGTCACTCACTATGTAACCGTACAGATTCGCTGTTTATTTGTCATGGTAAAGGTCTCTCACAGTGCAACCGTACAGAGTCAGGGTTCATTCAGCAGGGTAAGGGTCACTCACTGTGTAACCGTTCAGAGTCAGGGTTTATTGAGCAGGGTAAGGGTCACTCACTGTGTAACCGTACAGAGTCAGTGTTTATTCAGCAGGGTAAGGGTCACTCACTGTGTAACTGTACAGAGTCAGTGTTTATTCAGCAGGGTAAGGGTCACTCACTGTGTAACCGTACAGAGTCAGTGTTTATTCAGCAGGGTAAGGGTCACTCACTGTCTAACAGTACAGAGTCAGTATTTATTCAGCAGGGTAAGGGTCACTCACTGTGTAACCGTACAGAGACAGTGTTTATTCAGCAGGGTAAGGGTCACTCACTGTGTAACTGTACACAGTCATCGTTTATTCAGCAGGGTAAGGGTCACTCACTGTGTAACCGTACAGAGTCACTGTTTATTTGTCATGCTAAGGGTCTCTCACAGTGCAACCGTACAGAGTCAGTGTTTATTCAGGAGGGTAAGGGTCACTCACTGTGTAACGGTACACAGTCAGTGTTTATTCAGCAGGGTAAGGGTCACTCACTGTGTAACTGTACAGAGTCAGTGTTTATTCAGCAGGGTAAGGGTCACTCACTGTGTAACCGTACAGAGTCAGTGTTTATTCAGCAGGGTAAGGGTCACTCACTGTCTAACAGTACAGAGTCAGTATTTATTCAGCAGGGTAAGGGTCACTCACTGTGTAACCGTACAGAGACAGTGTTTATTCAGCAGGGTAAGGGTCACTCACTGTGTAACTGTACACAGTCATCGTTTATTCAGCAGGGTAAGGGTCACTCACTGTGTAACCGTACAGAGTCACTGTTTATTTGTCATGCTAAGGGTCTCTCACAGTGCAACCGTACAGAGTCAGTGTTTATTCAGGAGGGTAAGGGTCACTCACTGTGTAACGGTACACAGTCAGTGTTTATTCAGCAGGGTAAGGGTCACTCACTGTGTAACCGTACAGAGTCAGTGTTTATTCAGCTGGGTAAGGGTCACTCACTGTGTAACTGTACAGAGTCAGTGTTTATTCAGCTGGGTAAGGGTCACTCACTGTGTAACTGTACAGAGTCAGTGTTTATTCAGCGGGGTAAGGGTCACTCACTGTGTAACCGTACAGAGTCAGTGTTTATTCAGCAGGGTAAGGGTCACTCACTGTGTATCCGCACAGAGTCAGGGTTTATTCAGCAGTGTAAGGGTCACTCACTGTGTAACTGTACAGAGTCAGTGTTTATTCAGGAGGGTAAGGGTCACTCACTGTGTAACGGTACACAGTCAGTGTTTATTCAGCAGGGTAAGGGTCACTCACTGTGTATCCGCACAGAGTCAGGGTTTATTCAGCAGTGTAAGGGTCACTCACTGTGTAACGGTACAGAGTCAGGGTTTATTCAGCAGGGTAAGGGTCACTCACTGTGTAACTGCACAGAGTCAGGGTTTATTCAGCAGGGTAAGGGTCACTAACTGTGTAACTGTACAGAGTCAGTGTTTATTCAGCAGGGTAAGGGTCACTCACTGTGTAACTGTACAGAGTCAGGGTTTAATCAGCAGGGTAAGGGTCACTCACTGTGTAACCGTACAGAGTCAGTGTTTATTCAGCAGGGTAAGGGTCACTCACTGTGTCACTGTACAGAGTCAGTGTTTATTCAGCAGGGTAAGGGTCACTCACTGTGTATCCGTACAGAGTCAGTGTTTATTCAGCAGGGTAAGGGTCACTCACTGTGTAACCGTACAGAATCAGTGTTTATTCAGCAGGGTAAGGGTCACTCACTGTGTAACCGTACAGAGTCAGTGTTTATTCAGCAGGGTAAGGGTCACTCACTGTGTAACCGTACAGAGTCAGTGTTTATTCAGCAGGGTAAGGGTCACTCACTGTGTAACTGTACAGAGTCAGGGTTTATTCAGCAGGGTAAGGGTCACTCACTGTGTAACCTACAGAGTCAGAGTTTATTCAGCAGGGTAAGGGTCACTCACTGTGTAACCGCACAGAGTCAGGGTATATTCAGCAGGGTAAGGGTCACTTACTGTGTAACCGTACAGAGTCAGTGTTTATTCAGCAGGGTAAGGGTCACTCACTGTGTAACTGTACAGAGTCAGTGTTTATACAGCAGGGTAAGGGTCACTCACTGTGTAACCGTACAGAGTCAGTGTTTTATCAGCGGTGTAAGGGTCACTCACTGTGTAACCGTACAGAGTCAGTGTTTATTCAGCAGGGTAAGGGTCACTCACTGTGTAACCGTACAGAGTCAGTGTTTATTCAGCAGGGTAAGGGTCACTCACTGTCTAACAGTACAGAGTCAGTATTTATTCAGCAGGGTAAGGGTCACTCACTGTGTAACCGTACAGAGACAGTGTTTATTCAGCAGGGTAAGGGTCACTCACTGTGTAACTGTACACAGTCATCGTTTATTCAGCAGGGTAAGGGTCACTCACTGTGTAACCGTACAGAGTCACTGTTTATTTGTCATGCTAAGGGTCTCTCACAGTGCAACCGTACAGAGTCAGTGTTTATTCAGGAGGGTAAGGGTCACTCACTGTGTAACGGTACACAGTCAGTGTTTATTCAGCAGGGTAAGGGTCACTCACTGTGTAACCGTACAGAGTCAGTGTTTATTCAGCTGGGTAAGGGTCACTCACTGTGTAACTGTACAGAGTCAGTGTTTATTCAGCTGGGTAAGGGTCACTCACTGTGTAACTGTACAGAGTCAGTGTTTATTCAGCGGGGTAAGGGTCACTCACTGTGTAACCGTACAGAGTCAGTGTTTATTCAGCAGGGTAAGGGTCACTCACTGTGTATCCGCACAGAGTCAGGGTTTATTCAGCAGTGTAAGGGTCACTCACTGTGTAACTGTACAGAGTCAGTGTTTATTCAGGAGGGTAAGGGTCACTCACTGTGTAACGGTACACAGTCAGTGTTTATTCAGCAGGGTAAGGGTCACTCACTGTGTATCCGCACAGAGTCAGGGTTTATTCAGCAGTGTAAGGGTCACTCACTGTGTAACGGTACAGAGTCAGGGTTTATTCAGCAGGGTAAGGGTCACTCACTGTGTAACTGCACAGAGTCAGGGTTTATTCAGCAGGGTAAGGGTCACTAACTGTGTAACTGTACAGAGTCAGTGTTTATTCAGCAGGGTAAGGGTCACTCACTGTGTAACTGTACAGAGTCAGGGTTTAATCAGCAGGGCAAGGGTCACTCACTGTGTAACCGTACAGAGTCAGTGTTTATTCAGCAGGGTAATGGTCACTCACTGTGTCACTGTACAGAGTCAGTGTTTATTCAGCAGGGTAAGGGTCACTCACTGTGTATCCGCACAGAGTCAGGGTTTATTCAGCAGTGTAAGGGTCATTCACTGTGTAACCGTACAGAGTCGGTGTTTATTCAGCAGGGTAAGGGTCACTCACTGTGTAACTGTGCAGAATCAGTGTTTATTCAGCAGGGTAAGGGTCACTCACTGTGTAACCGTGCAGAGTTAGTGTTTATTCAGCAGGGTAAGGGTCACTCACTGTGTAACCGTACAGAGTCAGTGTTTATTCAGCAGGGTAAGGGTCACTCACTGTGTAACCGTGCAGAGTTAGTGTTTATTCAGCAGGGTAAGGGTCACTCACTGTGTTACCGTACAGAGTCAGTGTTTATTCAGCAGCGTAAGGGTCACTCACTGTGTAACTGTACATAGTCAGGGTTTATTCAGAAGGGTAAGGGTCAGTCACTGTGTAACCGTACAGAGTCAGTGTTTATTCAGCAGGGTACGGGTCACTCACTTTGTAATCGTATAGAGTCAGTGTTTATACAGCAGGGTAAGGGTCACTCACTGTGTAACTGTACAGAGTCAGTGTTTATTCAGCAGGGCAAGTGTCACTCACTGTGTAACTGTACAGAGTCAGTGTTTATACAGCAGGGTAAGGGTCACTCACTGTGTAACTGTACAGAGTCAGTGTTTATTCAGCAGGGTAAGGGTCACTCACTGTGTAACTGTGCAGAGTCAGTGTGTATTCAGCAGGGTAAGTGTCACTCACTGTGTAACCGTACAGAGTCAGTGTTTATTCAGCAGGGTAAGGGTCACTCACTGTGTAACCGTACAGAGTCAGGGTTTATTCAGCAGGGTAAGGGTCACACTCTGTGTAACCGTACAGAGTCAGTGTTTATTCAGCAGGGTAAGGGTCACTCACTTTGTAACCGTACAGAGATAGTGTTTATTCAGCAGGGTAAGGGTCACTCACTGTGTAACCGTACAGAGTCAGTGTTTATTCAGCAGGGTAAGGGTCTCTCACAGTGCAACCGTACAGAGTCAGTGTTTATTCAGCAGGGTAAGGGTCACTCACTGTGTAACCGTACAGAGTCAGTGTTTATTCAGCAGGGTAAGGGTCACTCACTGTGTAACTGTACAGAGTCAGTGTTTATCCAGCAGGGTAAGGGTCACTCACTGTGTAACCGTACAGAGTCAGTGTTTATTCAGCAGGGTAAGTGTCACTCACTGTGTAACCGTACAGAGTCAGGGTTTATACAGCAGGGTAAGGGTCACTCACTGTGTAACCGTACAGTGTCAGTGTTTATTCAGCAGCGTAAGGGTCACTCACTGTGTAACTGTACAGAGTCAGTGTTTATTCAGCACGGAATGGGTCACTCACTGTGTAACCGTACAGTGTCAGTGTTTATTCAGCAGGGTAAGGGTCACACTCTGTGTAACCATACTGGGTCAGGGTTTATCCAGCAGGGTAAGGGTCACTCCATGTGTAACTGTACAGAGTCAGGGTTTATTCAGCAGGGTAAGGGTCACTCACTGTGTAACTGTACAGAGTCAGGGTTTATTTAGCAGGGTAAGGGTCACTCACTGTGTAACCGTACAGAGTCAGAGTTCATACAGCAGCGTAAGGGTCACTCACTGTGTAACTGTACAGAGTCAGGGTTTATTCAGCAGGGTAAGGGTCACTCACTGTGTAACCGTACAGAGTCAGAGTTCATACAGCAGCGTAAGGGTCACTTACTGTGTAACCGTGCAGAGTCAGTGTTTATTCAGCAGGGTAAGGGTCACTCACTGTGTAACTGTACAGAGTCAGGGTTTATTCAGCAGGGTAAGGGTCACTCACTGTGTAACTGTACAGAGTCAGGGTTTATTCAGCAGGGTAAGGGTCACTCACTGTGTAACTGTACAGAGTCAGGGTTTATTCAGCAGCGTAAGGGTCACTTACTGTGTAACCGTACAGAGTCAGTGTTTATTCAGCAGGGTAAGGGTCACTCACTGTGTAACCGTACAGAGTCAGGGTTTATTCAGCAGGGTAAGGGTCACTCACTGTGTAACTGTACAGAGTCAGTGTTTATTCAGCAGGGTAAGGGTCACACTCTGTGTAACCGTACTGGGTCAGGGTTTATCCAGCAGGGTAAGGGTCACTCCCTGTGTAACTGTACAGAGTCAGGGTTTATTCAGCAGGGTAAGGGTCACTCACTGTGTAACCGTACAGAGTCAGAGTTCATACAGCAGGGTAAGGGTCACTCACTGTGTAACTGTACAGAGTCAGTGTTTATTCAGCAGGGTAAGGGTCACTCACTGTGTAACTGTACAGAGTCGGTGTTTATACAGCAGGGTAAGGGTCACTCACTGTGTAACTGTACAGAGTCGGTGTTTATTCAGCAGGGTAAGGGTCACTCACTGTGTAACCGTACAGAGTCAGTGTTTATTCAGCAGGGTAAGGGTCACTCACTGTGTAACCGTCCGGAGACAGTGTTTATTCAGCAGGGTAGGGGTCACTCACTGTGTAATCGGATAGAGTCCGTGTTTATACAGCAGGGTAAGGGTCACTCACTTTGTAACCGTACAGAGATAGTGTTTATTCAGCAGGGTAAGGGTCACTCACTGTGTAACCGTACAGAGTCAGTGTTTGTTCCGCAGGGTAAGGGTCCCTCACTGTGTAACCGTACAGATTCACTGTTTATTTGTCATGGTAAGGGTCTCTCACAGTGCAACCGTACAGAGTCAGTGTTTATTCAGCAGGGTAAGGGTCACTCACTGTGTAACCGTACAGAGTCAGTGTTTATTCAGCAGGGTAAGGGTCACTCACTGTGCAACCGTACAGAGTCAGGGTTTATTCAGCAGGGGAAGGGTCACTCACTGTGTAACTGTACAGAGTCGGTGTTTATACAGCAGGGTAAGGGTCACTCACTGTGTTACCGTACAGAGTCAGTGTTTATACAGCAGGGTAAGGGTCACTTACTGTGTAACCGTACAGAGTCAGTGTTTATTCAGCAGGGTAAGGGTCACTCACTGTGTAACTGTACAGAGTCAGTGTTTATACAGCAGGGTAAGGGTCATTCACTGTGTAACCGTACAGAGTCAGTGTTTATTCAGCAGGGTAAGGGTCACTCACTGTGTAACCGTACAGAGTCAGTGTTTATTCAGCATGGTAAGGGTCACTCACTGTGTAACTGTACAGAGTCAGTGTTTATTCAGCAGGGTAAGGGTCACTCACTGTGTAACTGTCCAGAGTCGGTGTTTATACAGCAGGGTAAGGGTCACTCACTGTGTAACTGTACAGAGTCAGTGTTTATTCAGCAGGGTAAGGGTCACTCACTGTGTAACCGTACAGAGTCAGTGTTTATTCAGCAGGGTAAGGGTCACTCACTGTGTAACCGTACAGAGTCAGTGTTTATTCAGCAGGGTAAGGGTCACTCACTGTGTAACCGTACAGAGTCAGTGTTTATTCAGCAGGGTAAGGGTCACTCACTGTGTAACTGTTCAGAGTCGGTGTTTATACAGCAGGGTAAGGGTCACTCACTGTGTAACCGTACAGAGTCAGTGTTTATTCAGCAGCGTAAGGGTCACTCACTGTGTAACCGTACAGAGTCAGGGTTTATTCAGCAGGGGAAGGGTCACTCACTGTGTAACTGTACAGAGTCGGTGTTTATTCAGCAGGGTAAGGGTCACTCACTGTGTAACCGTACAGTGTCAGTGTTTATTCAGCAGGGTAAGGGTCACACTCTGTGTAACCGTACTGGGTCAGGGTTTATCCAGCAGGGTAAGGGTCACTCCCTGTGTAACTGTACAGAGTCAGGGTTTATTCAGCAGGGTAAGGGTCACTCACTGTGTAACCGTACATAGTCAGAGTTCATACAGCAGCGTAAGGGTCACTTACTGTGTAACCGTACAGAGTCAGTGTTTATTCAGCAGGGTAAGGGTCACTCACTGTGTAACCGTACAGAGTCAGTGTTTATTCAGCAGGGTAAGGGTCACTCACTGTGTAAAGGTACACAATCAGTGTTTATTCAGCAGGGTAAGGGTCACTCACTGTGTAACCGTACAGAGTCAGTGTTTATTCAGCAGGGTAAGGGTAACTCACTGTGTAACCGTACAGAGTCAGTGTTTATACAGCAGGGTAAGGGTCACTCACTGTGTAACCGTACAGAGTCAGAGTTCATACAGCAGCGTAAGGGTCACTTACTGTGTAACCGTGCAGAGTCAGTGTTTATTCAGCAGGGTAAGGGTCACTCACTGTGTAACCGTACAGAGTCAGTGTTTATTCAGCAGGGTAAGGGTCACTCACTGTGTAAAGGTACACAATCAGTGTTTATTCAGCAGGGTAAGGGTCACTCACTGTGTAACCGTACAGAGTCAGTATTTATTCAGCAGGGTAAGGGTCACTCACTGTGTAACAGGACAGAGTCAGTATTTATTCAGCAGGGTAAGGGTCACTCACTGTGTAACCGTACAGAGTCAGTGTTTATTCAGCAGGGTAAGGGTCACTCACTGTGTAACCGTACAGAGTCAGTGTTTATTCAGCAGGGTAAGGGTCACTCACTGTGTAACCGTACAGAGTCAGGGTTTATACAGCAGGGTAAGGGTCACTCACTGTGTAACCGTACAGTGTCTGTGTTTATTCAGCAGGGTAAGGGTCACTCACTGTGTAACCGTACAGAGTCAGGGTTTATTCAGCACGGTAAGGGTCACTCACTGTGTAACTGTACAGAGTCAGTGTTTATTCAGCAGGGTAAGGGTCACTCACTGTGTAACCGTACAGAGTCAGTGTTTATTCAGCAGGGTAAGGGTCACTCACTGTGTAACCGTACAGAGTCAGTGTTTATTCAGCAGGGTAAGGGTCACTCACTGTGTCACCGTACAGAGTCAGTGTTTATTCAGCAGGGTAAGGGTCACTCACTGTGTAACCGTACAGAGGCAGTGTTTATTCAGCAGGGTAAGGGTCACTCACTGTGTAACCGTACAGAGTCAGTGTTTATTCAGCACGGTAAGGGTCCCTCACTGTGTAACCGTACAGAGTCAGTGTTTATACAGCAGGGTAAGGGACACTCACTGTGTAACCGTACAGAGTCAGGGTTTATACAGCAGGGTAAGAGTCACTCACTGTGTATCCGTACAGAGTCAGTGTTTATTCAGCAGGGTAAGGGTCACTCGCTGTGTAACCGTACAGAGTCAGTGTTTATTCAGCAGGGTAAGGGTCCCTCACTGTGTAACTGTACAGAGTCAGTGTTTATTCAGCAGCATAAGGGTCATTCACTGTGTAACCGTACAGAGTCAGTGTTTATTCAGCAGGGTAAGGGTCACTCACTGTGTAACCGTCGAGAGACAGTGTTTATTCAGCTGGGTAAGGGACACTCACTTTGTAACTGTACAGAGTCAGTGTTTATTCAGCAGGGTAAGGGTCACAATCTGTGTAACCGTACTGGGTCAGGGATTATCCAGCAGGGTAAGGGTCACTCCCTGTGTAACTGTACAGAGTCAGCATTTATTCAGCAGGGTAAGGGTCACTCACTGTGTAACTGTACAGAGTCAGGGTTTATTCAGCAGGGTAAGGGTCACTCACTGTGTAACCGTACAGAGTCAGAGTTCATACAGCAGCGTAAGGGTCACTTACTGTGTAACCGTACAGAGTCAGTGTTTATACAGCAGGGTAAGGGTCACTCACTGTGTAACCGTACAGAGTCAGTGTTTGTTCCGCAGGGTAAGGGTCCCTCACTGTGTAACCGTACAGATTCACTGTTTATTTGTCATGGTAAGGGTCTCTCACAGTGCAACCGTACAGAGTCAGTGTTTATTCAGCAGGGTAAGGGTCACTCACTGTGTAACCGTACAGAGTCAGTGTTTATTCAGCAGGGTAAGGGTCACTCACTGTGCAACCGTACAGAGTCAGTGTTTATACAGCAGGGTAAGGGTCACTCACTGTGTAACTGTACAGAGTCAGTGTTTATTCAGCAGGGTAAGGATCACTCACTGTGTAAGTGTACAGAGTCGGTGTTTATTCAGCAGGGTAAGGGTCACTCACTGTGTAACCGTACAGAGTCAGTGTTTATTCAGCAGGGTAAGGGTCACTCACTGTGTAACCGTACTGAGTCAGGGTTTATTCAGCAGGGTAAGGGTCACTCATTGTGCAACTGTTACAGAGTCAGTGTTTATTCAGCAGCGTAAGGGTCACTCACTGTGTAACCGTACAGAGTCAGGGTTTATTCAGCAGGGGAAGGGTCACTCACTGTGTAACTGTACAGAGTCGGTGTTTATACAGCAGGGTAAGGGTCACTCACTGTGTTACCGTACAGAGTCAGTGTTTATACAGCAGGGTAAGGGTCACTTACTGTGTAACCGTACAGAGTCAGTGTTTATTCAGCAGGGTAAGGGTCACTCACTGTGTAACTGTACAGAGTCAGTGTTTATACAGCAGGGTAAGGGTCACTCACTGTGTAACTGTACAGAGTCAGTGTTTATTCAGCAGGGTAAGGGTCACTCACTGTGTAACTGTCCAGAGTCGGTGTTTATACAGCAGGGTAAGGGTCACTCACTGTGTAACTGTACAGAGTCAGTGTTTATTCAGCAGGATAAGGGTCACTCACTGTGTAACCGTACAGAGTCAGTGTTTATTCAGCAGGGTAAGGGTCACTCACTGTGTAACTGTACAGACTCAGTGTTTATACAGCAGGGTAAGGGTCACTCACTGTGTAACTGTACAGAGTCAGTGTTTATTCAGCAGGGTAAGGGTCACTCACTGTGTAACTGTTCAGAGTCGGTGTTTATACAGCAGGGTAAGGGTCACTCACTGTGTAACCGTACAGAGTCAGTGTTTATTCAGCAGCGTAAGGGTCACTCACTGTGTAACCGTACAGAGTCAGGGTTTATTCAGCAGGGGAAGGGTCACTCACTGTGTAACTGTACAGAATCGGTGTTTATTCAGCAGGGTAAGGGTCACTCACTGTGTAACCGTACAGAGTCAGTGTTTATTCAGCAGGGTAAGGGTCACTCACTGTGTAACCGTACAGTGTCAGTGTTTATTCAGCAGGGTAAGGGTCACACTCTGTGTAACCGTACTGGGTCAGGGTTTATCCAGCAGGGTAAGGGTCACTCCCTGTGTAACTGTACAGAGTCAGGGTTTATTCAGCAGGGTAAGGGTCACTCACTGTGTAACCGTACATAGTCAGAGTTCATACAGCAGCGTAAGGGTCACTTACTGTGTAACCGTACAGAGTCAGTGTTTATTCAGCAGGGTAAGGGTCACTCACTGTGTAACCGTACAGAGTCAGTGTTTATTCAGCAGGGTAAGGGTCACTCACTGTGTAACAGGACAGAGTCAGTATTTATTCAGCAGGGTAAGGGTCACTCACTGTGTAACCGTACAGCATCAGTGTTTATACAGCAGGGTAAGGGTCACTCACTGTGTAACCGTACAGAGTCAGAGTTCATACAGCAGCGTAAGGGTCACTTACTGTGTAACCGTGCAGAGTCAGTGTTTATTCAGCAGGGTAAGGGTCACTCACTGTGTAACCGTACAGAGTCAGTGTTTATTCAGCAGGGTAAGGGTCACTCACTGTGTAAAGGTACACAATCAGTGTTTATTCAGCAGGGTAAGGGTCACTCACTGTGTAACCGTACAGAGTCAGTATTTATTCAGCAGGGTAAGGGTCACTCACTGTGTAACAGGACAGAGTCAGTATTTATTCAGCAGGGTAAGGGTCACTCACTGTGTAACCGTACAGAGTCAGTGTTTATTCAGCAGGGTAAGGGTCACTCACTGTGTAACCGTACAGAGTCAGTGTTTATTCAGCAGGGTAAGGGTCACTCACTGTGTAACCGTACAGAGTCAGGGTTTATACAGCAGGGTAAGGGTCACTCACTGTGTAACCGTACAGTGTCTGTGTTTATTCAGCAGGGTAAGGGTCACTCACTGTGTAACCGTACAGAGTCAGGGTTTATTCAGCACGGTAAGGGTCACTCACTGTGTAACTGTACAGAGTCAGTGTTTATTCAGCAGGGTAAGGGTCACTCACTGTGTAACCGTACAGAGTCAGTGTTTATTCAGCAGGGTAAGGGTCACTCACTGTGTAACCGTACAGAGTCAGTGTTTATTCAGCAGGGTAAGGGTCACTCACTGTGTCACCGTACAGAGTCAGTGTTTATTCAGCAGGGTAAGGGTCACTCACTGTGTAACCGTACAGAGGCAGTGTTTATTCAACAGGGTAAGGGTCACTCACTGTGTAACTGTACAGAGTCAGTGTTTATTCAGCAGGGTTAGGGTCACTCACTGTGTAACCGTACAGAGTCAGTGTTTATTCAGCAGGGTAAGAGTCACTCACTGTGTAACCGTACAGAGTCAGTGTTTATTCAGCAGGGTAAGAGTCACTCGCTGTGTAACCGTACACAGTCAGTGTTTATTCAGCAGGGTAAGGGTCACTCACTGTGTAACCGTACAGAGTCAGTGTTTATTCAGCACGGTAAGGGTCCCTCACTGTGTAACCGTACAGAGTCAGTGTTTATACAGCAGGGTAAGGGACACTCACTGTGTAACTGTACAGAGTCGGTGTTTATACAGCAGGGTAAGGGTCACTCACTGTGTAACCGTACAGAGTCAGTGTTTATACAGCAGGGTAAGGGTCACTCACTGTGTAATCGTATAGATTCAGGGTTTATTCAGCAGCGTAAGGGTCACTCACTGTGTAACTGTACACAGTCAGTGTTTATTCAGCAGGGTAAGGGTCACTCACTGTGTAACTGTACAGAGTCAGTGTTTATTCAGCAGGGTAAGGGTCACTCACTGTTTAACCGTACAGAGTCAGTGTTTATTCAGCAGGGTAAGGGTCACTCACTGTGTAACCGTACAGAGTCAGTGTTTATTCAGCAGGGTAAGGGTCACTCACTGTGTAACCGTCCAGAGACAGTGTTTATTCAGCAGGGTAAGGGTCACTCACTGTGTAACGGTACACAATCAGTGTTTATTCAGCAGGGTAAGGGTCACTCATTGTGCAACTGTTACAGAGTCAGTGTTTATTCAGCAGCGTAAGGGTCACTCACTGTGTAACCGTACAGAGTCAGGGTTTATTCAGCAGGGTAAGGGTCACTCACTGTGTAACCGTACAGTGTCAGGGTTTATTCAGCAGGGGAAGGGTCACTCACTGTGTAACTGTACAGAGTCGGTGTTTATTCAGCAGGGTAAGGGTCACTCACTGTGTAACCGTACAGTGTCAGTGTTTATTCAGCAGGGTAAGGGTCACACTCTGTGTAACCGTACTGGGTCAGGGTTTATCCAGCAGGGTAAGGGTCACTCCCTGTGTAACTGTACAGAGTCAGCGTTTATTCAGCAGGGTAAGGGTCACTCACTGTGTAACTGTACAGAGTCAGTGTTTATTCAGCAGGGTAAGGGTCACTCACTGTGTATCCGCACAGAGTCAGGGTTTATTCAGCAGTGTAAGGGTCATTCACTGTGTAACTGTACAGAGTCAGTGTTTATTCAGCAGGGTAAGGGTCACTCACTGTGTAACCGTACAGAGTCAGTGTTTATTCAGCAGTGTAAGGGTCACTCACTGTGTAACTGTACAGAGTTAGGGTTTATTCAGCAGGGTAAGGGTCACTCACTGTGTAACCGTACAGAGTCAGGGTTTATTCAGCAGGGCAAGGGTCACTCACTGTGTAACCTACAGAGTCAGAGTTTATTCAGCAGGGTAAGGGTCACTCACTGTGTAACCGCACAGAGTCAGTGTTTATTCAGCAGGGTAAGGGTCACTCACTGTGTAACCGTACAGAGTCAGTGTTTAATCAGCGGTGTAAGGGTCACTCACTGTGTAACCGTACAGAGTCAGTGTTTATTCAGCAGGGTAAGGGTCACTCACTGTGTAACCGTACAGATTCACTGTTTATTTGTCATGGTAATGGTCTCTCACAGTGCAACCGTACAGAGTCAGTGTTTATTCAGCAGGGTAAGGGTCACTCACTGTGCAACCGTACAGAGTCAGTGTTTATTCAGCAGGGGAAGGGTCACTCACTGTCTATCAGTACAGAGTCAGTAGTTATTCAGCAGGGTAAGGGACACTCACTGTGTAACCGTACAGAGACAGTGTTTATTCAGCAGGGTAAGGGTCACTCACTGTGTAACGGTACACAATCAGTGTTTATTCAGCAGGGTAAGGGACACTCACTGTGTAACCGTACAGAGTCAGTGTTTATTCAGCAGCGTAAGGGTCACTCACTGTGTAACCGTACAGAGTCAGGGTTTATTCAGCAGCGGAAGGGTCACTCACTGTGTAACTGTACAGAGTCGGTGTTTATTCAGCAGGGTAAGGGTCACTCACTGTGTAACTGTACAGAATCAGTGTTTATTCAGCAGGGTAAGGGTCACTCACTGTGTAACCGTACAGAGTCAGTGTTTAATCAGCAGGGTAAGGGTCACTCACTGTGTAACCGTACAGTGTCAGTGTTTATTCAGCAGGGTAAGGGTCACACTCTGTGTAACCGTACTGGGTCAGGGTTTATCCAGCAGGGTAAGGGTCACTCCCTGTGTAACTGTACAGAGTCAGCGTTTATTCAGCAGGGTAAGGGTCACTCACTGTGTAACTGTACAGAGTCAGTGTTTATTCAGCAGGGTAAGGGTCACTCACTGTGTAACCGTACAGAGTCAGTGTTTATTCAGCAGGGTAAGGGTCACTCACTGTGTAACTGTACAGAGTCAGAGTTTATTCAGCAGGGTAAGGGTCACTCACTGTGTAACCGCACAGAGTCAGTGTTTATTCAGCAGGGTAAGGGTCACTCACGGTGTAACCGTACAGAGTCAGTGTTTATTCAGCAGGGTAAGGGTCACTCACTGTGTAACCGTACAGAGTCAGTGTTTATACAGCAGGGTAAGGGTCACTCACTGTGTAATCGGATAGAGTCCGTGTTTATTCAGCAGGGTAAGGGTCACTCACTTTGTAACCGTACAGAGATAGTGTTTATTCAGCAGGGTAAGGGTCACTCACTGTGTAACCGTACAGAGTCAGTGTTTATTCAGCAGTGTAAGGGTCACTCACTGTGTAACCGTACAGTGTCAGTGTTTATTCAGCAGGGTAAGGGTCACTCACTGTGTAACCGTACAGAGTCAGTGTTTATTCAGCAGGGTAAGGGTCACTCCCTGTGTAACTGTACAGAGTCAGCGTTTATTCAGCAGGGTAAGGGTCACTCACTGTGTAACTGTACAGAGTCAGTGTTTATTCAGCAGGGTAAGGGTCACTCACTGTGTAACCGTACAGAGTCAGTGTTTATTCAGCAGTGTAAGGGTCACTCACTGTGTAACTGTACAGAGTTAGGGTTTATTCAGCAGGGTAAGGGTCACTCACTGTGTAACCGTACAGAGTCAGGGTTTATTCAGCAGGGTAAGGGTCACTCACTGTGTAACCTACAGAGTCAGAGTTTATTCAGCAGGGTAAGGGTCACTCACTGTGTATCCGCACAGAGTCAGGGTTTATTCAGCAGTGTAAGGGTCATTCACTGTGTAACTGTACAGAGTCAGTGTTTATTCAGCAGGGTAAGGGTCACTCACTGTGTAACCGTACAGAGTCAGTGTTTATTCAGCAGTGTAAGGGTCACTCACTGTGTAACTGTACAGAGTTAGGGTTTATTCAGCAGGGTAAGGGTCACTCACTGTGTAACCGTACAGAGTCAGGGTTTATTCAGCAGGGTAAGGGTCACTCACTGTGTAACCTACAGAGTCAGAGTTTATTCAGCAGGGTAAGGGTCACTCACTGTGTAACCGCACAGAGTCAGTGTTTATTCAGCAGGGTAAGGGTCACTCACTGTGTAACCGTACAGAGTCAGTGTTTAATCAGCGGTGTAAGGGTCACTCACTGTGTAACCGTACAGAGTCAGTGTTTATTCAGCAGGGTAAGGGTCACTCACTGTGTAACCGTACAGAGTCAGTGTTTATTCAGCAGGGTAAGGGTCACTCACTGTGTAACCGTACAGATTCACTGTTTATTTGTCATGGTAATGGTCTCTCACAGTGCAACCGTACAGAGTCAGTAGTTATTCAGCAGGGTAAGGGACACTCACTGTGTAACCGTACAGAGACAGTGTTTATTCAGCAGGGTAAGGGTCACTCACTGTGTAACCTACAGAGTCAGAGTTTATTCAGCAGGGTAAGGGTCACTCACTGTGTAACCGTACAGAGTCAGGGTTTATTCAGCAGCGGAAGGGTCACTCACTGTGTAACTGTACAGAGTCGGTGTTTATTCAGCAGGGTAAGGGTCACTCACTGTGTAACTGTACAGAATCAGTGTTTATTCAGCAGGGTAAGGGTCACTCACTGTGTAACCGTACAGAGTCAGTGTTTAATCAGCAGGGTAAGGGTTACTCACTGTGTAACCGTACAGTGTCAGTGTTTATTCAGCAGGGTAAGGGTCACACTCTGTGTAACCGTACTGGGTCAGGGTTTATCCAGCAGGGTAAGGGTCACTCCCTGTGTAACTGTACAGAGTCAGCGTTTATTCAGCAGGGTAAGGGTCACTCTCTGTGTAACTGTACAGAGTCAGGGTTTATTCAGCAGGGTAAGGGTCACTCACTGTGTAACCGTACAGGGTCAGAGTTCAGACAGCAGGGTAAGGGTCACTCACTGTGTAACCGTACAGAGTCAGTGTTTATTCAGCAGGGTAAGGGTCACTCACTGTGTCACCGTACAGTGTCAGGGTTTATTCAGCAGGGTAAGGGTCACTCACTGTGTAACTGTACAGAGTCGGTGTTTATTCAGCAGGGTAAGGGTCACTCACTGTGTAACCGTACAGAGTCAGTGTTTATTCAGCAGGGTAAGGGTCACTCACTGTGTAACCGTACAGTGTCAGTGTTTATTCAGCAGGGTAAGGGTCACACTCTGTGTAACCGTACTGGGTCAGGGTTTATCCAGCAGGGTAAGGGTCACTCCCTGTGTAACTGTACAGAGTCAGCGTTTATTCAGCAGGGTAAGGGTCACTCACTGTGTAACTGTACAGAGTCAGGGTTTATTCAGCAGGGTAAGGGTCACTCACTGTGTAACCGTACAGAGTCAGAGTTCATACAGCAGCGTAAGGGTCACTTACTGTGTAACCGTGCAGAGTCAGTGTTTATTCAGCAGGGTAAGGGTCACTCACTGTGTAACTGTACAGAGTCAGTGTTTATTCAGCAGTGTAAGGGTCACTCACTGTGTAACTGTACAGAGTCAGTGTTTATTCAGCAGGGTAAGGGTCACTCACTGTGTAACCGTACAGAGTCAGTGTTTATTCAGCAGGGTAAGGGTCACTCACTGTGTAACTGTACAGAGTCAGTGTTTATTCAGCAGGGTAAGGGTCACTCACTGTGTAACCGTACAGAGTCAGTGTTTATTCAGCAGGGTAAGGGTCACTTACTGTGTAACCGTCCAGAGACAGTGTTTATTCAGCAGGGTAAGGGTCACTCACTGTGTAATCGGATAGAGTCCGTGTTTATTCAGCAGGGTAAGGGTCACTCACTTTGTAACCGTACAGAGATAGTGTTTATTCAGCAGGGTAAGGGTCAATCACTGTGTAACCGTACAGAGTCAGTGTTTATTCAGCAGGGTAAGGGTCACTCACTGTGTAACAGGACAGAGTCAGTATTTATTCAGCAGGGTAAGGGTCACTCACTGTGTAACCGTACAGAGTCAGTGTTTATTCAGCAGGGTAAGGGTCACTCACTGTGTAACTGTACAGAATCAGTGTTTATTCAGCAGGGTAAGGGTCACTCACTGTGTAACCGTACAGAGTTAGTGTTTAATCAGCAGGGTAAGGGTCACTCACTGTGTAACCGTACAGTGTCAGTGTTTATTCAGCAGGGTAAGGGTCACACTCTGTGTAACCGTACTGGGTCAGGGTTTATCCAGCAGGGTAAGGGTCACTCCCTGTGTAACTGTACAGAGTCAGCGTTTATTCAGCAGGGTAAGGGTCACTCACTGTGTAACTGTACAGAGTCAGGGTTTATTCAGCAGGGTAAGGGTCACTCACTGTGTAACCGTACAGGGTCAGAGTTCATACAGCAGGGTAAGGGTCACTCACTGTGTAACCGTACAGAGTCAGTGTTTATTCAGCAGGGTAAGGGTCACTCACTGTGTAACCGTACAGTGTCAGGGTTTATTCAGCAGGGTAAGGGTCACTCACTGTGTAACTGTACAGAGTCGGTGTTTATTCAGCAGGGTAAGGGTCACTCACTGTGTAACCGTACAGAGTCAGTGTTTATTCAGCAGGGTAAGGGTCACTCACTGTGTAACCGTACAGTGTCAGTGTTTATTCAGCAGGGTAAGGGTCACACTCTGTGTAACCGTACTGGGTCAGGGTTTATCCAGCAGGGTAAGGGTCACTCCCTGTGTAACTGTACAGAGTCAGCGTTTATTCAGCAGGGTAAGGGTCACTCACTGTGTAACTGTACAGAGTCAGGGTTTATTCAGCAGGGTAAGGGTCACTCACTGTGTAACCGTACAGAGTCAGAGTTCATACAGCAGCGTAAGGGTCACTTACTGTGTAACCGTGCAGAGTCAGTGTTTATTCAGCAGGGTAAGGGTCACTCACTGTGTAACTGTACAGAGTCAGTGTTTATTCAGCAGGGTAAGGGTCACTCACTGTGTAACTGTACAGAGTCAGTGTTTATTCAGCAGGGTAAGGGTCACTCACTGTGTAACCGTACAGAGTCAGTGTTTATTCAGCAGGGTAAGGGTCACTCACTGTGTAACTGTACAGAGTCAGTGTTTATTCAGCAGGGTAAGGGTCACTCACTGTGTAACCGTACAGAGTCAGTGTTTATTCAGCAGGGTAAGGGTCACTTACTGTGTAACCGTCCAGAGACAGTGTTTATTCAGCAGGGTAAGGGTCACTCACTGTGTAATCGGATAGAGTCCGTGTTTATTCAGCAGGGTAAGGGTCACTCACTTTGTAACCGTACAGAGATAGTGTTTATTCAGCAGGGTAAGGGTCAATCACTGTGTAACCGTACAGAGTCAGTGTTTATTCAGCAGGGTAAGGGTCACTCACTGTGTAACAGGACAGAGTCAGTATTTATTCAGCAGGGTAAGGGTCACTCACTGTGTAACCGTACAGAGTCAGTGTTTATTCAGCAGGGTAAGGGTCACTCAGTATGTAACCGTACAGATTCACTGTTTATTTGTCATGGTAAGGGTCTCTCACAGTGCATCCGTACAGAGTCAGTATTTATTCAGCAGGGTAACTGTCACTCACTGTTTAACCGTACAGAGTCAGTGTTTATTCAGCAGGGTAAGGGTCACTCACTGTGTAACCGTCCAGAGACAGTGTTTATTCAGCAGGGTAAGGGTCACTCACTGTGTAATCGGATAGAGTCCGTGTTTATTCAGCAGGGTAAGGGTCACTCACTTTGTAACCGTACAGAGATAGTGTTTAATCAGCAGGGTAAGGGTCACTCACTGTGTAACCGTACAGAGTCAGTGTTTATTCAGCAGGGTAAGGGTCACTCACTGTGTAACCGTACAGATTCACTGTTTATTTGTCATGGTAAGGGTCTCTCACAGTGCAACCGTACAGACTCAGTGTTTATTCAGCAGGGTAAGGGTCACTCACTGTGCAACCGTACAGAGTCAGTGTTTATTCAGCAGGGGAAGGGTCACTCACTGTCTATCAGTACAGAGTCAGTATTTATTCAGGAGGGTAAGGGTCACTCATTGTGCAAATGTTACAGAGTCAGTGTTTATTCAGCAGCGTAAGGGTCACTCACTGTGTAACCGTACAGAGTCAGGGTTTATTCAGCAGGGTAAGGGTCACTCACTGTGTAACCGTACAGAGTCAGTGTTTATTCAGCAGGGTAAGGGTCACTCACTGTGTAACCGTACAGTGTCAGGGTTTATTCAGCAGGGTAAGGGTCACTCACTGTGTAACTGTACAGAGTCGGTGTTTATTCAGCAGGGTAAGGGTCACTCACTGTGTATCCGTACAGAGTCAGTATTTATTCAGCAGCGTAAGGGTCACTCACTGTGTAACCGTACAGAGTCAGGGTTTATTCAGCAGGGTAAGGGTCACTCACTGTGTAACCGTACAGAGTCAGTGTTTATTCAGCAGGGTAAGGGTCACTCACTGTGTAACCGTACAGTGTCAGGGTTTATTCAGCAGGGTAAGGGTCACTCACTGTGTAACTGTACAGAGTCGGTGTTTATTCAGCAGGGTAAGGGTCACTCACTGTGTAACCGTACAGAGTCAGTGTTTATTCAGCAGGGTAAGGGTCACTCACTGTGTAACCGTACAGTGTCAGTGTTTATTCAGCAGGGTAAGGGTCACACTCTGTGTAACCGTACTGGGTCAGGGTTTATCCAGCAGGGTAAGGGTCACTCACTGTGTAACCGTACAGAGTCAGAGTTCATACAGCAGCGTAAGGGTCACTTACTGTGTAAACGTGCAGAGTCAGTGTTTATTCAGCAGGGTAAGGGTCACTCACTGTGTAACTGTACAGAGTCAGTGTTTATTCAGCAGGGTAAGGGTCACTCACTGTGTAACTGTACAGAGTCAGTGTTTATTCAGCAGGGTAAGGGTCACTCACTGTGTAACCGTACAGAGTCAGTGTTTATTCAGCAGGGTAAGAGTCACTCACTGTGTAACTGTACAGAGTCAGTGTTTATTCAGCAGGGTAAGGGTCACTCACTGTGTAACCGTACAGAGTCAGTGTTTATTCAGCAGGGTAAGGGTCACTTACTGTGTAACCGTCCAGAGACAGTGTTTATTCAGCAGGGTAAGGGTCACTCACTGTGTAATCGGATAGAGTCCGTGTTTATTCAGCAGGGTAAGGGTCACTCACTTTGTAACCGTACAGAGATAGTGTTTATTCAGCAGGGTAAGGGTCAATCACTGTGTAACCGTACAGAGTCAGTGTTTATTCAGCAGGGTAAGGGTCACTCACTGTGTAACAGGACAGAGTCAGTATTTATTCAGCAGGGTAAGGGTCACTCACTATGTAACCGTACAGATTCGCTGTTTATTTGTCATGGTAAAGGTCTCTCACAGTGCAACCGTACAGAGTCAGGGTTCATTCAGCAGGGTAAGGGTCACTCACTGTGTAACCGTTCAGAGTCAGGGTTTATTGAGCAGGGTAAGGGTCACTCACTGTGTAACCGTACAGAGTCAGTGTTTATTCAGCAGGGTAAGGGTCACTCACTGTGTAACTGTACAGAGTCAGTGTTTATTCAGCAGGGTAAGGGTCACTCACTGTGTAACCGTACAGAGTCAGTGTTTATTCAGCAGGGTAAGGGTCACTCACTGTCTAACAGTACAGAGTCAGTATTTATTCAGCAGGGTAAGGGTCACTCACTGTGTAACCGTACAGAGACAGTGTTTATTCAGCAGGGTAAGGGTCACTCACTGTGTAACTGTACACAGTCATCGTTTATTCAGCAGGGTAAGGGTCACTCACTGTGTAACCGTACAGAGTCACTGTTTATTTGTCATGCTAAGGGTCTCTCACAGTGCAACCGTACAGAGTCAGTGTTTATTCAGGAGGGTAAGGGTCACTCACTGTGTAACGGTACACAGTCAGTGTTTATTCAGCAGGGTAAGGGTCACTCACTGTGTAACTGTACAGAGTCAGTGTTTATTCAGCAGGGTAAGGGTCACTCACTGTGTAACCGTACAGAGTCAGTGTTTATTCAGCAGGGTAAGGGTCACTCACTGTCTAACAGTACAGAGTCAGTATTTATTCAGCAGGGTAAGGGTCACTCACTGTGTAACCGTACAGAGACAGTGTTTATTCAGCAGGGTAAGGGTCACTCACTGTGTAACTGTACACAGTCATCGTTTATTCAGCAGGGTAAGGGTCACTCACTGTGTAACCGTACAGAGTCACTGTTTATTTGTCATGCTAAGGGTCTCTCACAGTGCAACCGTACAGAGTCAGTGTTTATTCAGGAGGGTAAGGGTCACTCACTGTGTAACGGTACACAGTCAGTGTTTATTCAGCAGGGTAAGGGTCACTCACTGTGTAACCGTACAGAGTCAGTGTTTATTCAGCTGGGTAAGGGTCACTCACTGTGTAACTGTACAGAGTCAGTGTTTATTCAGCTGGGTAAGGGTCACTCACTGTGTAACTGTACAGAGTCAGTGTTTATTCAGCGGGGTAAGGGTCACTCACTGTGTAACCGTACAGAGTCAGTGTTTATTCAGCAGGGTAAGGGTCACTCACTGTGTATCCGCACAGAGTCAGGGTTTATTCAGCAGTGTAAGGGTCACTCACTGTGTAACTGTACAGAGTCAGTGTTTATTCAGGAGGGTAAGGGTCACTCACTGTGTAACGGTACACAGTCAGTGTTTATTCAGCAGGGTAAGGGTCACTCACTGTGTATCCGCACAGAGTCAGGGTTTATTCAGCAGTGTAAGGGTCACTCACTGTGTAACGGTACAGAGTCAGGGTTTATTCAGCAGGGTAAGGGTCACTCACTGTGTAACTGCACAGAGTCAGGGTTTATTCAGCAGGGTAAGGGTCACTAACTGTGTAACTGTACAGAGTCAGTGTTTATTCAGCAGGGTAAGGGTCACTCACTGTGTAACTGTACAGAGTCAGGGTTTAATCAGCAGGGTAAGGGTCACTCACTGTGTAACCGTACAGAGTCAGTGTTTATTCAGCAGGGTAAGGGTCACTCACTGTGTCACTGTACAGAGTCAGTGTTTATTCAGCAGGGTAAGGGTCACTCACTGTGTATCCGTACAGAGTCAGTGTTTATTCAGCAGGGTAAGGGTCACTCACTGTGTAACCGTACAGAGTCAGGGTTTATTCAGCAGTGTAAGGGTCATTCACTGTGTAACTGTACAGAGTCAGTGTTTATTCAGCAGGGTAAGGGTCACTCACTGTGTAACTGTACAGAGTCAGTGTTTATTCAGCAGGGTAAGGGTCACTCACTGTGTAACCGTACAGAGTCAGTGTTTATTCAGCAGGGTAAGGGTCACTCACTGTGTAACTGTACAGAGTCAGGGTTTATTCAGCAGGGTAAGGGTCACTCACTGTGTAACCGTACAGAGTCAGTGTTTATTCAGCAGGGTAAGGGTCACTCACTGTGTAACTGTACAGAGTCAGGGTTTATTCAGCAGGGTAAGGGTCACTCACTGTGTAACCGTACAGAGTCAGTGTTTATTCAGCAGGGTAAGGGTCACTCACTGTGTAACTGTACAGAGTCAGGGTTTATTCAGCAGGGTAAGGGTCACTCACTGTGTAACCTACAGAGTCAGAGTTTATTCAGCAGGGTAAGGGTCACTCACTGTGTAACCGCACAGAGTCAGGGTATATTCAGCAGGGTAAGGGTCACTTACTGTGTAACCGTACAGAGTCAGTGTTTATTCAGCAGGGTAAGGGTCACTCACTGTGTAACTGTACAGAGTCAGTGTTTATACAGCAGGGTAAGGGTCACTCACTGTGTAACCGTACAGAGTCAGTGTTTTATCAGCGGTGTAAGGGTCACTCACTGTGTAACCGTACAGAGTCAGTGTTTATTCAGCAGGGTAAGGGTCACTCACTGTGTAACCGTACAGAGTCAGTGTTTATTCAGCAGGGTAAGGGTCACTCACTGTCTAACAGTACAGAGTCAGTATTTATTCAGCAGGGTAAGGGTCACTCACTGTGTAACCGTACAGAGACAGTGTTTATTCAGCAGGGTAAGGGTCACTCACTGTGTAACTGTACACAGTCATCGTTTATTCAGCAGGGTAAGGGTCACTCACTGTGTAACCGTACAGAGTCACTGTTTATTTGTCATGCTAAGGGTCTCTCACAGTGCAACCGTACAGAGTCAGTGTTTATTCAGGAGGGTAAGGGTCACTCACTGTGTAACGGTACACAGTCAGTGTTTATTCAGCAGGGTAAGGGTCACTCACTGTGTAACCGTACAGAGTCAGTGTTTATTCAGCTGGGTAAGGGTCACTCACTGTGTAACTGTACAGAGTCAGTGTTTATTCAGCTGGGTAAGGGTCACTCACTGTGTAACTGTACAGAGTCAGTGTTTATTCAGCGGGGTAAGGGTCACTCACTGTGTAACCGTACAGAGTCAGTGTTTATTCAGCAGGGTAAGGGTCACTCACTGTGTATCCGCACAGAGTCAGGGTTTATTCAGCAGTGTAAGGGTCACTCACTGTGTAACTGTACAGAGTCAGTGTTTATTCAGGAGGGTAAGGGTCACTCACTGTGTAACGGTACACAGTCAGTGTTTATTCAGCAGGGTAAGGGTCACTCACTGTGTATCCGCACAGAGTCAGGGTTTATTCAGCAGTGTAAGGGTCACTCACTGTGTAACGGTACAGAGTCAGGGTTTATTCAGCAGGGTAAGGGTCACTCACTGTGTAACTGCACAGAGTCAGGGTTTATTCAGCAGGGTAAGGGTCACTAACTGTGTAACTGTACAGAGTCAGTGTTTATTCAGCAGGGTAAGGGTCACTCACTGTGTAACTGTACAGAGTCAGGGTTTAATCAGCAGGGCAAGGGTCACTCACTGTGTAACCGTACAGAGTCAGTGTTTATTCAGCAGGGTAATGGTCACTCACTGTGTCACTGTACAGAGTCAGTGTTTATTCAGCAGGGTAAGGGTCACTCACTGTGTATCCGCACAGAGTCAGGGTTTATTCAGCAGTGTAAGGGTCATTCACTGTGTAACTGTACAGAGTCAGTGTTTATTCAGCAGGGTAAGGGTCACTCACTGTGTAACTGTACAGAGTCAGTGTTTATTCAGCAGGGTAAGGGTCACTCACTGTGTAACCGTACAGAGTCAGTGTTTATTCAGCAGTGTAAGGGTCACTCACTGTGTAACTGTACAGAGTCAGGGTTTATTCAGCAGGGTAAGGTGTCACTCACTGTGTAACCGTACAGAGTCAGGGTTTATTCAGCAGGGTAAGGGTCACTCACTGTGTAACCGTACAGAGTCAGTGTTTATTCAGCAGGGTAAGGGTCACTCACTGTGTAACTGTACAGAGTCAGGGTTTATTCAGCAGGGTAAGGGTCACTCACTGTGTAACCTACAGAGTCAGAGTTTATTCAGCAGGGTAAGGGTCACTCACTGTGTAACCGCACAGAGTCAGGGTATATTCAGCAGGGTAAGGGTCACTCACTGTGTAACCGTACAGAGTCAGTGTTTTATCAGCGGTGTAAGGGTCACTCACTGTGTAACCGTACAGAGTCAGTGTTTATTCAGCAGGGTAAGGGTCACTCACTGTGTAACCGTACAGAGTCAGTGTTTAATCAGCGGTGTAAGGGTCACTCACTGTGTAACCGTACAGAGTCAGGGTTTATTCAGCAGGGTAAGGGTCACTCACTGTGTAACCGTACATATTCACTGTTTATTTGTCATGGTAAGGGTCTCTCACAGTGCAACCGTACAGAGTCAGTGTTTATTCAGCAGGGGAAGGGTCACTCACTGTCTATCAGTACAGAGTCAGTATTTATTCAGCAGGGTAAGGGACACTCACTGTGTAACCGTACAGAGACAGTGTTTATTCAGCAGGGTAAGGGTCACTCACTGTGTAACGGTACACAATCAGTGTTTATTCAGCAGGGTAAGGGTCACTCATTGTGCAACTGTTGCAGAGTCAGTGTTTATTCAGCAGGGTAAGGGTCACTCACTGTGTAACCGTACAGAGTCAGGGTTTATTCAGCAGCGGAAGGGTCACTCACTGTGTAACTGTACAGAGTCGGTGTTTATTCAGCAGGGTAAGGGTCACTCACTGTGTAACCGTACAGAGTCAGTGTTTATTCAGCAGGGTAAGGGTCACTCACTGTGTAACCGTACAGTGTCAGTGTTTATTCAGCAGGGTAAGGGTCACACTCTGTGTAACCGTACTGGGTCAGGGTTTATCCAGCAGGGTAAGGGTCACTCCCTGTGTAACTGTACAGAGTCAGCGTTTATTCAGCAGGGTAAGGGTCACTCACTGTGTAACTGTACAGAGTCATGGTTTATTCAGCAGGGTAAGGGTCACTCACTGTGTAACCGTACAGGGTCAGAGTTCATACAGCAGGGTAAGGGTCACTCACTGTGTAACCGTACAGAGTCAGTGTTTATTCAGCAGGGTAAGGGTCACTCACTGTGTAACTGTACAGAGTCAGTGTTTATTCAGCAGGGTAAGGGTCACTCACTGTGTAACCGTACAGAGTCAGTGTTTATTCAGCAGGGTAAGGGTCACTCACTGTGTAACTGTACAGAGTCAGTGTTTATTCAGCAGAGTAAGGGTCACTCACTGTGTAACCGGACAAAGTCAGTGTTTGTTCAGCAGGGTAAGGGTCACTCACTGTGTAACCGTACAGAGTCAGTGTTTATACAGCAGGGTAAGGGTCACTCACTGTGTAATCGTATAGAGTCAGGGTTTATTCAGCAGCGTAAGGGTCACTCACTGTGTAACTGTACAGAGTCAGTGTTTATTCTGCAGGGTAAGGGTCACTCACTGTGTAACTGTACAGAGTCAGTGTTTATTCAGCAGGGTAAGGGTCACTCACTGTGTAACTGTACAGAGTCAGTGTTTATTCAGCAGGGTAAGGGTCACTCACTGTGTAACGGTACAGAGTCAGTGTTTATTCAGCAGGGTAAGGGTCACTCACTGTGTAACGGTACAGAGTCAGTGTTTATTCAGCAGGGTAAGGGTCACTCACTGTGTAACCGTCCAGAGACAGTGTTTATTCAGCAGGGTAAGGGTCACTCACTGTGTAACCGTACAGAGTCAGTGTTTATTCCGCAGGGTAAGGGTCACTCACTGTGTAACCGTACAGAGTCAGTGTTTATTCAGCAGGGTAAGGGTCACTCACTGTGTAATCGTATAGAGTCAGTGTTTATTCAGCAGGGTAAGGGTCACTCACTGTGTTATCGTATAGAGTCAGGGTTTTTTCAGCAGCGTAAGGGTCACTCACTGTGTAACTGTACAGATTCAGTGTTTATTCTGCAGGGTAAGGGTCACTCACTGTGTAACCGTACAGAGTCAGTGTTTATTCAGCAGGGTAAGGGTCACTCACTGTGTCACCGTCCAGAGACAGTGTTTATTCAGCAGGGTAAGGGTCACTCACTGTGTAATCGGATAGAGTCCGTGTTTATTCAGCAGGGTAAGGGTCACTCACTTTCTAACCGTACAGAGATAGTGTTTATTCAGCAGGGTAAGGGTCACTCACTGTGTAACCGTACAGAGTCAGTGTTTATTCAGCAGGGTAAGGGTCACTCACTGTGGAACAGGACAGAGTCAGTATTTATTCAGCAGGGTAAGGGTCACTCACTGTGTAACCGTACAGAGTCAGGGTTTATTCAGCAGGGTAAGGGTCACTCACTGTGTAACCGTACAGAGTCAGTGCTTATGCAGCAGGGTAAGGGTCACTCACTGTGTAACCGTACAGAGTCAGTGCTTATGCAGCAGGGTAAGGGTCACTCACTGTGTAACCGTACAGAGTCAGTGTTTATTCAGCTGGGTAAGGGTCACTCACTGTGTAACCGTACAGAGACAGTGTTTATTCAGCAGGGTAAGGGTCACTCACTGTCGAACAGTACAGAGTCAGTATTTATTCAGCAGGGTAAGGGTCACTCACTGTGTTACCGTACAGAGATAGTGTTTATTCAGCAGGGTAAGGGTCACTCACTGTGTAACCGTACAGAGTCAGTGTTTATTCAGCAGGGTAAGGGTCACTCACTGTGTAACCGTACAGAGTCAGTGTTTATTCAGCAGGGTAAGGGTCACTCACTGTGTAACCGTACAGAGTCAGTGTTTATTCAGCAGGGTAAGGATCACTCACTGTGTAACCGTACAGATTCAGTGTTTATTCAGCAGGGTAAGGGTCACTCACTGTGTAACCGTACAGAGTCAGTGTTTATTCAGCAGGGTAAGGGTCACTCACTGTGTAACCGTACAGAGTCAGTGTTTATTCAGCAGGGTAAGGGTGACTCGCTGTGTAAATGAACAGAGTCAGGGTTTAGTCAGCAGGGTAAGGGTCACTCACTGTGTAACCGTACAGAGTCAGTGTTTCTACAGCAGGGTAAGGGTCACTCACTGTGTAACCGTACAGAGTCAGTGTTTATTCAGCAGGGTATGGGTCACTCGCTGTGTAACTGTACAGAGTCAGTGTTTATTCAGCAGGGTAAGGGTCACTCACTGTGTAACCGGACAGAGTCAGGGTTTATTCAGCAGGGTAAGGGTCACTCACTGTGTAACTGTACAGAGTCAGTGTTTATTCAACAGGGTAAGGGTCACTCACTGTGTAACTGTACAGAGTCAGTGTTTATTCAGCAGGGTAAGGTTCACTCACTGTGTAACCGTACAGAGTCAGTGTTTATTCAGCAGGGTAAGGGTCACTCACTGTGTAACCGTACAGAGTCAGGGTTTATTCAGCAGGGTAAGGGTCACTCACTGTGTAACTGTACAGAGTCAGTGTTTATTCAGCAGGGTAAGGGTCACTCACTGTGTAACCGTACAGAGTCAGTGTTTATTCAGCAGGGTAAGGGTCACTCACTGTGTAACTGTACAGAGTCAAGGTTTATTCAGCAGGGTAAGGGTCACTCACTGTGTAACTGTACACACTCATCGTTTATTCAGCAGGGTAAGGGTCACTCACTGTGTAACTGAACAGAGTCAGGGTTTAGTCAGCAGGGTAAGGATCACTCACTGTGTAACCGTACAGAATAAGGGTTTATTCAGCAGGGTAAGGGTCACTCACTGTGTAACCGTACAGAGTCAGTGTTTATTCAGCAGGGTAAGGGTCACTCACTGTGTAACTGTACAGAGTCAGTGTTTATTCAGCAGGGTAAGGGTCACACACTGTGTAACCGTACAGAGTCAGTGTTTATTCAGCAGGGTAAGGGTCACTCACTGTGTAACCGTACAGAGTCAGAGTTTATTCAGCAGGCTAAGGGTCACTCACTCTGTAACCGTACAGAGTCACTGTTTATTTGTCATGTTAAGGGTCTCTCACAGTGCAACCGTACAGAGACAGTGTTTATTCAGGAGGGTAAGGGTCACTCTCTGTGGAACCGTACAGAGTCAGTGTTTATTCAGCAGGGTAAGGGTCACTCACTGTGTAACTGTACAGAGTCAGGGTTTAATCAGCAGGGTAAGGGTCACTCACTGTGTAACCGTACAGAGTCAGTGTTTATTCAGCAGGGTAAGGGTCACTCACTGTGTAACTGTACAGAGTCAGTGTTTATTCAGCAGGGTAAGGGTCACTCACTGTGTATCCGCACAGAGTCAGGGTTTATTCAGCAGTGTAAGGGTCATTCACTGTGTAACTGTACAGACTCAGTGTTTATTCAGCAGGGTAAGGGTCACTCACTGTGTAACCGCACAGAGTCAGTGTTTATTCAGCAGGGTAAGGGTCACTCACTGTGTAACCGTACAGAGTCAGTGTTTAATCAGCGGGGTAAGGGTCACTCACTGTGTAACCGTACAGAGTCAGTGTTTATTCAGCAGGGTAAGGGTCACTCACTGTGTAACTGTACAGAGTCAGTGTTTATTCAGCAGGGTAAGGGTCACTCACTGTGTAACCGTACAGAGTCAGTGTTTATTCAGCAGGGTAAGGGTCACTCACTGTGTAACTGTACAGAGTCAGCGTTTATTCAGCAGGGTAAGGGTCACTCACTGTGTAACCGTACAGAGTCAGGGTTTATTCAGCAGGGTAAGGGTCACTCACTGTGTAACCTCCAGAGTCAGGGTTTATTCAGCAGGGTAAGGGTCACTCACTGTGTTACCGCACAGAGTCAGTGTTTATTCAGCAGGGTAAGGGTCACTCACTGTGTAACCGTACAGAGTCAGTGTTTAATCAGCGGGGTAAGGGTCACTCACTGTGTAACCGTACAGAGTCAGTGTTTATTCAGCAGGGTAAGGGTCACTCACTTTGTAACTGTACAGAGTCAGTGTTTATTCAGCAGGTTAAGGGTCACTCATTGTGTAACCGTACAGAGTCAGTGTTTATTCAGCAGGGTAAGGGTCAGTCACTGTGTAACCGTACAGAGTCAGTGTTTATTCAGCAGGTTAAGGGTCACTCACTGTGGAACCGTACAGAGTCAGTGTTTATTCAGCAGGGTAAGGGTCACTCATAGTGTAACTGTACAGAGTCAGTGTTTATTCAGCAGGGTAAGGGTCACTCACTGTGTAACCGTACAGAGTCAGTGTTTATTCAGCAGGGTAAGGGTCACTCACTGTGTAACTGTACAGAGTCAAGGTTTATTCAGCAGGGTAAGGGTCACTCACTGTGTAACTGTACACACTCATTGTTTATTCAGCAGGGTAAGGGTCACTCACTGTGTAACTGAACAGAGTCAGGGTTTAGTCAGCAGGGTAAGGATCACTCACTGTGTAACCGTACATAGTAAGGGTTTATTCAGCAGGGTAAGCGTCACTCACTGTGTAACTGTACAGAGTCAGTGTTTATTCAGCAGGGTAAGGGTCACTCACTGTGTAACTGTACAGAGTCAGTGTTTATTCAGCAGGGTAAGGGTCACTCACTGTGTAACCGTACAGAGTCAGTGTTTATTCAGCAGGGGAAGGGTCACTCACTGTGTAACCGTACAGAGTCAGAGTTTATTCAGCAGGCTAAGGGTCACTCACTGTGTAACCGTACAGAGTCACTGTTTATTTGTCATGTTAAGGGTCTCTCATAGTGCAACCGTACAGAGTCAGTGTTTATTCAGGACGGTCAGGGTCACTCACTGTGGAACCGTACAGAGTCAGTGTTTATTCAGCAGGGTAAGGGTCACTCACTGTGTAACTGTACAGAGTCAGTGTTTATTCAGCAGGGTAAGGGTCACTCACTGTGTAACTATCCAGAGTCAGTGTTTATTCAGCAGGGTAAGGGTCACTCACTGTGTATCCGCACAGAGTCAGGGTTTATTCAGCAGTGTAAGGGTCATTCACTGTGTAACTGTACAGAGTCAGTGTTTATTCAGCAGGGTAAGGGTCACTCACTGTGTAACTGTACAGAGTCAGTGTTTATTCAGCAGGGTAAGGGTCACTCACTGTGTAACCGTACAGAGTCAGTGTTTCTTCAGCAGGGTAAGGGTCACTCACTGTGTAACCGAACAGAGTCAGTGTTTATTCAGCAGGGTAAGGGTCACTCACTGTGTAACTGTACAGAGTCAGGGTTTATTCAGCAGGGTAAGGGTCACTCACTGTGTAACCGTACAGAGTCAGGGTTTATTCAGCAGGATAAGGGTCACTCACTGTGTAACCTCCAGAGTCAGGGTTTATTCAGCAGGGTAAGGGTCACTCACTGTGTAACCGCACAGAGTCAGTGTTTATTCAGCAGGGTAAGGGTCACTCACTGTGTAACCGTACAGAGTCAGTGTTTAATCAGCGGGGTAAGGGTCACTCACTGTGTAACCGTACAGAGTCAGTGTTTATTCAGCAGGGTAAGGGTCACTCACTGTGTAACCGTACAGAGTCATCGTTTATTCAGCAGGGTAAGGGTCACTCACTGTGTAACTGTACATAGTCATCATTTATTCAGCAGGGTAAGGGTCACTCACTGTGTAACCGTACAGAGTCAGTGTTTATGCAGCAGGGTAAGGGTCACTCACTGTGTAACCGTACAGAGTCAGTGTTTATTCAGCAGGGTAAGGGTCACTCACTGTATAACTGTACAGAGTCAGTGTTTATTCAGCAGGGTAAGGGTCACTCACTGTGTAACTGTACAGAGTCAGTGTTTATGCAGCAGGGTAAGGGTCACTCACTGTGTAACTGTACACACTCATCGTTTATTCAGCAGGGTAAGGGTCACTCACTGTGTAACTGAACAGAGTCAGGGTTTAGTCAGCAGGGTAAGGGTCACTCACTGTGTAACCGTACAGAGTCAGTGTTTATTCAGCAGGGTAAGGGTCACTCACTGTGTAACTGTACAGAGTCAGTGTTTATTCAGCAGGGTAAGGGTCAGTCACTGTGTAACCGTACAGAGTCAGTGTTTATTCAGCAGGGTAAGGGTCACTCACTGTGTAACCGTACAGAGTCAGGGTTTATTCAGCAGGGTAAGGGTCACTCACTGTAACTGTACAGAGTCAGGGTTTATTCAACAGGGTAAGGGTCACTCACTGTGTAACCGTACACAGTCAGGGTTTATTCAGCAGGGTAAGGGTCACTCTCTGTGGAACCGTACAGAGTCAGTGTTTATTCAGCAGGGTAAGGGTCACTCACTGTGTAACTGTACAGAGTCAGTGTTTATTCAGCAAGGTAAGGGTCACTTACTGTGTAACTGTACAGAGTCAGTGTTTATTCAGCAGGGTAAGGGTCACTCACTGAGTAACTGTATAGAGTCAGTGTTTCTGCAGCAGGGTAAGGGTCACTCACTGTGTAACTGTACAGGGTCAGGGTTTATTCAACAGGGTAAGGGTCACTCACTGTGTAACTGTGCAGAGTCAGTGTTTATGCAGCAGGGTAAGGGTCACTCACTGTGTAACCGTACAGAGTCAGGGTTTACTCAGCAGTGTAAGGGTCCCTCCCTGTGTAACCGGACAAAGTCAGTGTTTGTTCAGCAGGGTAAGGGTCACTCACTGTGTAACCGTACAGAGTCAGTGTTTAATCAGCGGGATAAGGGTCACTCACTGTGTGTCCGCACAGAGTCAGGGTTTATTCAGCAGTGTAAGGGTCATTCACTGTGTAACTGTACAGAGTCAGTGTTTATTCAGCAGGGTAAGGGTCACTCACTGTGTAACCGTACAGAGTCAGTGTTTGTTCAGCAGGGTAAGGGTCACTCACTGTGTAAACGTACAGAGTCAGTGTTTGTTCAGCAGGGTAAGGGTCACTTACTGTGTAACCGTACAGAGTCAGTGTTTGTTCAGCAGGGTAAGGGTCACTCACTGTGTAAACGTACAGAGTCAGTGTTTGTTCAGCAGGGGAAGGGTCACTCACTGTGTAACTGTACAGAGTCAGTGTTTATACAGCAGGGTAAGGGTCACTCACTGTGTAACCGTACAGAGTCAGTGCTTATTCAGCAGAGTAAGGGTCAGTAACTGTGTGACCGTACAGAGTCAGGGTTTATTCAGCAGGGTAAGGGTCAGTCACTGTGTAACCGTACAGCGTCAGTGTTTATTCAGCAGGGTAAGGGTCACTCACTGTGGAACCGTACAGAGTCAGTGTTTATTCAGCAGGGTAAGGGTCACTCACTGTGTAACCGCACAGACTCAGGGTTTATTCAGCAGGGTAAGGGTCACTCATTGTGTTACCGTACAGAGTCAGTGTTTATTCAGCAGGGTAAGGGGCACTCACTGTGTAACCGTACAGAGTCAGTGTTTATTCAGCAGGGTAAGGGTCACTCACTGTGTAACCGTACAGAGTCAGGGTTTATTCAGCAGGGTAAGGGTCACTCACTGTGTAACCGTACACAATCAGTGTTTATTCAGCAGGGTGAGGGTTACTCACTGTGTAACCGTACAGAGTCAGTGTTTAATCAGCGGGATAAGGGTCACTCACTGTGTAACTGTACAGAGTCAGTGTTTATTCAGCAGGGTAAGGGTCACTCACTGTGTAACTGTACAGAGTCAGTGTTTATTCAGCAGGGTAAGGGTCACTTACTGTGTAACTGTACAGAGTCAGTGTTTATTCAGCAGGGTAAGGGTCACTCACTGAGTAACTGTACAGAGTCAGTGTTTATGCAGCAGGGTAAGGGTCACTCACTGTGTAACTGTACAGGGTCAGGGTTTATTCAACAGGGTAAGGGTCACTCACTGTGTAACTGTACAGAGTCAGTGTTTATGCAGCAGGGGAAGGGTCACTCACTGTGTAACCGTACAGAGTCAGGGTTTATTCAGCAGTGTAAGGGTCCCTCCCTGTGTAACCGGACAAAGTCAGTGTTTGTTCAGCAGGTTAAGGGTCACTCACTGTGTAACCGTACAGAGTCAGTGTTTAATCAGCGGGATAAGGGTCACTCACTGTGTGTCCGCACAGAGTCAGGGTTTATTCAGCAGTGTAAGGGTCATTCACTGTGTAACTGTACAGAGTCAGTGTTTATTCAGCAGGGTAAGGGTCACTCACTGTGTAACCGTACAGAGTCAGTGTTTGTTCAGCAGGGTAAGGGTCACTCACTGTGTAAACGTACAGAGTCAGTGTTTGTTCAGCAGGGTAAGGGTCACTCACTGTGAAACCGTGCAGAGTCAGTGTTTGTTCAGCAGGGTAAGGGTCACTCACTGTGTAACCGTACAGAGTCAGTGCTTATTCAGCAGAGTAAGGGTCAGTAACTGTGTGACCGTACAGAGTCAGGGTTTATTCAGCAGGGTAAGGGTCAGTCACTGTGTAACCGTACAGCGTCAGTGTTTATTCAGCAGGGTAAGGGTCACTCACTGTGGAACCGTACAGAGTCAGTGTTTATTCAGCAGGGTAAGGGTCACTCACTGTGTAACCGCACAGACTCAGGGTTTATTCAGCAGGGTAAGGGTCACTCATTGTGTTACCGTACAGAGTCAGTGTTTATTCAGCAGGGTAAGGGGCACTCACTGTGTAACCGTACAGAGTCAGTGTTTATTCAGCAGGGTAAGGGTCACTCACTGTGTAACCGTACAGAGTCAGGGTTTATTCAGCAGGGTAAGGGTCACTCACTGTGTAACCGTACACAATCAGTGTTTATTCAGCAGGGTAAGGGTCACTCACTGTGTAACCGTACCGAGTCAGTGTTTATTCAGCAGGGTAAGGGTCACTCACTGTGTAACCGTACAGAGTCATCGTTTATTCAGCAGGGTAAGGGTCACTCACTGTGTAACGGTACACAATCAGTGTTTATTCAGCAGGGTAAGGGTCACTCACTGTGTTACCGTACAGAGTCAGTGTTTATTCAGCAGGGTAAGGGTCACTCACTGTGTAGCCGTACAGAGTCATCGTTTATTCAGCAGGGTAAGGGTCACTCACTGTGTAACTGTACACAGTCATCGTTTATTCAGCAGGGTAAGGGTCACTCACTGTGTAACTGTACACAGTCATCGTTTAATCAGCAGGGTAAGCGTCACTCACTGTGTAACCGTACAGAGTCAGTGTTTAATCAGCGTGGTAAGGGCCACTCACTGTGTAACTGTACAGAGTCAGTGTTTATTCAGCAGGGTAAGGGTCACTCACTGTGTAACCGTACAGAGTCATTGTTTATTCAGCAGGGTAAGGGTCACTCACTGTGTAACTGTACACACTCATCGTTTATTCAGCAGGGTAAGGGTCACGCACCGTGTAACTGAAGAGTCAGGGTTTAGTCAGCAGGGTAAGGGTCACTCACTGTGTATCCGTACAGAGTCAGTGTTTATTCAGCAGGGTAAGCGTCACTCACTGTGTAACTGTACAGAGTCAGTGTTTATTCAGCAGGGTAAAGGTCACTCACTGTGTAATCGTACAGAGTCAGAGTTTATTCAGCAGGGTAAGGGTCACTCACTGTGTAACCGTTCAGAGTCAGGGTTTATTCAACAGGGTAAGGGTCACTCACTGTGTAACTGTACAGAGTCAGTGTTTATGCAGCAGGGTAAAGGTCACTCACTGTGTAACCGTACAGAGTCAGGGTTTATTCAGCATGGTAAGGGTCACTCACTGTGTAACTGTACAGAGTCAGTGTTTATTCAGCAGGGTAAGGGTCACTCACTGTGTAACTGTACAGAGTCAGGTTTTATCCAGCAGGGTATGGGTCACTCACTGTGTAACTGTACAGAGTCAGTGTTTATTCAGCAGGGTAAGGGTCACTCACAGTGTAACCGTACAGAGTCAGTGTTTATGCAGCAGGGTAAGGGTCACTCACTGTGTAACCGGACAAAGTCAGTGTTTATGCAGCAGTGTAAGGGTCACTCACTGTGTAACCGTACAAGGTCAGTGTTGGTTCAGCAGGGTAAGGGTCACTCACAGTGTCACCGTACAGAGTCAGTGTTTGTTCAGCAGGGTAAGGGTCACTCACTGTGTAACCGTACAGAGTCTGGGTTTATTCAGCAGGGTAAGGGTCAGTAACTGTGTGACCGTACAGAGTCAGGGTTTATTCAGCAGGGTAAGGGTCAGTAACTGTGTGACCGTACAGAGTCAGGGTTTATTCTGCAGGGTAAGGGTCACTCAATCTGTAACCGTACAGAGTCAGGGTTTATTCAGCAGGGTAACGGTCAGTCACTGTGTAACCGTACAGAGTCAGGGTTTATTCAGCAGGGTAAGGGTCACTCACTGTGTAACCGTACAGAGTCAGGGTTTATTCAGCAGGGTAAGGGTCACTCACTGTGTAACGGTACAGAGTCAGTGTTTATTCAGCAGGGTAAGGGTCACTGTGTAACCGTACAGAGTCAGTGTTTATTCAGCAGGGTAAGGGTCACTCACTGTGTAACCGTACAGAGTCAGTGTTTATGCAGCAGGGTAAGGGTTACTCACTGTGTAACCGTACAGAGTCAGTGTTGGTTCAGCAGGGTAAGGGTCACTCACAGTGTCACCGTTCAGAGTCAGTGTTTATTCAGCAGGGTAAGGGTCACTCAATGTGTAACTGTACAGAGACAGTGTTTATACTGCAGGGTTAGGGTCACTCATTGTGTAACCGTACAGAGTTAGTGTTTATTCAGCAGGGTAAGGGTCACTCACTGTGTAACCGTACAGAGTCAGTGTTTATGCAGCAGGGGAAGGGTCACTCACTGTGTAACCGTACAGAGTCAGGGTTTATTCAGCAGTGTAAGGGTCACTCACTGTGTAACCGGACAAAGTCAGTGTTTGTTCAGCAGGGTAAGGGTCACTCACTGTGTAACCGTACAGAGTCAGTGTTTCTTCAGCAGGGTAAGGGTCACTCACTGTGTAACTGTACCGAGTCAGTGTTTATTCAGCAGGGTAAGGGTCACTCACTGTGTAACCGTACAGAGTCAGTGTTTATGCAGCAGGGGAAGGGTCACTCACTGTGTAACCGTACAGAGTCAGGGTTTATTCAGCAGTGTAAGGGTCACTCACTGTGTAACCGGACAAAGTCAGTGTTTGTTCAGCAGGGTAAGGGTCACTCACTGTGTAACCGTACAGAGTCAGTGTTTCTTCAGCAGGGTAAGGGTCACTCACTGTGTAACCGTACAGAGTCAGTGCTTATTCAGCAGGGTAAGGGTCAGTAACTGTGTGACCGTACAGAGTCAGGGTTTATTCAGCAGGGTAAGGGTCAGTCACTGTGTAACCGTACAGAGTCAGTGTTTATTCAGCAGGGTAAGGGTCACTCACTGTGGAACCGTACAGAGTCAGTGTTTATTCAGCAGGGTAAGGGTCACTCACTGTGTAACCGCACAGACTCAGGGTTTATTCAGCAGGGTAGGGGTCACTCATTGTGTTACCGTACAGAGTCAGTGTTTATTCAGCAGGGTAAGGGGCACTCACTGTGTAACCGTACAGAGTCAGGGTTTATTCAGCAGGATAAGGGTCACTCACTGTGTAACCGTACACAATCAGTGTTTATTCAGCAGGGTAAGGGTCACTCACTGTGTAACCGTACACAATCAGTGTTTATTCAGCAGGGTAAGGGTCACTCACTGTGTAACCGTACAGAGTCAGTGTTTATTCAGCAGAGTAAGGGTCACTCACTGTGTAACCGTACAGAGTCAGTGTTTAATCAGCGGGCTAAGGGTCACTCACTGTGTATCCGCACAGAGTCAGGGTTTATTCAGCAGTGTTAGGGTCATTCACTGTGTAACTGTACAGAGTCAGTGTTTATTCAGCAGGGTAAGGGTCACTCACTGTGTAACCGTACAAGGTCAGTGTTGGTTCAGCAGGGTAAGGGTCACTCACAGTGTCACCGTACAGAGTCAGTGTTTGTTCAGCAGGGTAAGGGTCACTCACTGTGTAACCGTACAGAGTCTGGGTTTATTCAGCAGGGTAAGGGTCAGTAACTGTGTGACCGTTCAGAGTCAGGGTTTATTCAGCAGGGTAAGTGTCAGTAACTGTGTGACCGTACAGAGTCAGGGTTTATTCTGCAGGGTAAGGGTCACTCAATCTGTAACCGTACAGAGTCAGGGTTTATTCAGCAGGGTAACGGTCAGTCACTGTGTAACCGTACAGAGTCAGGGTTTATTCAGCAGGGTAAGGGTCACTCACTGTGTAACCGTACAGAGTCAGGGTTTATTCAGCAGGGTAAGGGTCACTCACTGTGTAACGGTACAGAGTCAGTGTTTATTCAGCAGGGTAAGGGTCACTGTGTAACCGTACAGAGTCAGTGTTTATTCAGCAGGGTAAGGGTCACTCACTGTGTAACCGTACAGAGTCAGTGTTTATTCAGCAGGGTAAGGGTCACTCACCGTGTAACCGTACAGAGTCAGTGTTTATTCAGCAGGGTAAGGGTCACTCACTGTGTAACGGTACAGAGTCAGTGTTTATTCAGCAGGGTAAGGGTCACTCACTGTGAAACTGTACAGAGTCAGTGTTTATTCAGCAGGGTATGGATCACTCACTGTGTAAACGTACAGAATCAGGGTTTATTCAGCAGGGTAAGGGTCAGTAACTGTGTGACCGTACAGAGTCAGGGTTTATTCAGCAGGGTAAGGGTCACTCACTGTGTAACCGTACAGAGTCAGTGTTTATTCAGCAGGGTAAGGGTCACTCATTGTGTAACTGTACAGAGTCAGTGTTTATTCAGCAGGGTAAGGGTCACTCACTGTGTAAACGTACAGAGTCAGTGTTTATTCAGCAGGGTAAGGGTCACTCACTGTGTAACTGCACAGAGTCAGTGTTTATTCAGCAGGGTAAGGGTCACTCACTGTTTAACCGTACAGAGTCAGTGTTTATTCAGCAGGGTAAGGGTCACTCACTGTGTAACCGTACAGAGTCAGTGTTTATTCAGCAGGGTAAGGGTCACTCACTGTGTAACTGTACAGAGTCGGTGTTTATTCAGCAGGGTAAGGGTCACTCCCTGTGTAACTGTACAAAGTCAGTGTTTATTCAGCAGGGGAAGGGTCACTCACTGTGTAACCGTACAGAGTCAGTGTTTATTCAGCAGGGGAAGGGTCACTCACTGTGTAACCGTACAGAGTCAGTGTTTATTCAGCAGGGTAAGGGTCACTCACTGTGTAACCGTACACAGTCAGTGTTTATTCAGCAGGAGAAGGGTCACTCACTGTGTAACTGTGCAGATTCAGTGTTTATTCAGCAGGGTAAGGGTCACTCACTGTGTTACCGTACAGAGTCAGTGTTTATTCAGCAGGGTAAGGGTCACTCCCTGTGTAACTGTACAAAGTCAGTGTTTATACAGCAGGGTAAGGGTCACTCACTGTGTAACCGTACAGAGTCAGTGTTTATTCAGCAGGGTAAGGGTCAGTCACTGTGTAACTGCACAGAGTCAGTGTGTATTCAGCAGGGTAAGGGTCACTCACTGTGTAACTGTACAAAGTCAGTGTTTATTCAGCAGGGTAAGGGTCACTCACGGTGTAACTGTACAGAGTCAGTGTTTATTCAGCAGGGTAAGGGTCACTCACGGTGTAACTGTACAGAGTCAGTGTTTATTCAGCAGGGTAAGGGTCACTCACTGTGTAACCGTACAGAGTCAGTGTTTATTCAGTAGGGTCTGGGTCACTCACTGTGTAACCGTACAAAGTCAGGGTTTATTCAGCAGGGTAATGGTCATTCACTGTGTAACCGTACAGAGTCAGGGTTTATTCAGCAGGGTAAGGGTCAGTAACTGTGTGACCGTACAGAGTCAGGGTTTATTCAGCAGGGTAAGGGTCCCTCACTGTGTAACCGTACAGAGTCAGAGTTAATTCAGAAGGGTAAGTGTCACTCACTGTGTAAACGTACAGAGTCACGGTTTATTCAGCAGGGTAACGGTCACTCACTGTGTAACCGTACAGAGTCAGTGTTTCTTCAGCAGGGAAAGGGTCACTCACTGTGTAACCGTACAGAGTCAGGGTTTATTCAGCAGGGTAAGGGTCACTCACTGTGTAACTGTACAGAGTCAGTGTTTATTCAGCAGGGTAAGGGTCACTCACTGTGTAACCGTACAGAGTCAGGGTTTATTCAGCAGGGTAAGGGTCACTCACTGTGTTACCGTACAGAGTCAGTGTTTATTCAGCAGGGTAAGGGTCACTCCCAGTGTAACTGTACAAAGTCAGTGTTTATACAGCAGGGTAAGGGTCACTCACTGTGTAACCGTACAGAGTCAGTGTTTATTCAGCAGGGTAAGGGTCAGTCACTGTGTAACTGTGCAGATTCAGTGTTTATTCAGCAGGGTAAGGGTCACTCACTGTGTTACCGTACAGAGTCAGTGTTTATTCAGCAGGGTAAGGGTCACTCCCTGTGTAACTGTACAAAGTCAGTGTTTATACAGCAGGGTAAGGGTCACTCACTGTGTAACCGTACAGAGTCAGTGTTTATTCAGCAGGGTAAGGGTCAGTCACTGTGTAACTGCACAGAGTCAGTGTGTATTCAGCAGGGTAACGGTCAGTCACTATGTAACCGTACAGAGTCAGGGTTTATTCAGCAGGGTAAGGGTCATTCACTGTGTAACCGTACAGAGTCAGGGTTTATTCAGCAGGGTAAAGGTCACTCACTGTGTAACCGTACAGAGTCAGGGTTTCTTCAGCAGGGTAAGGGTCACTCACTGTGTAACCGTACAGAGTCAGTGTTTATTCAGCAGGGTAAATGTCACACACTGTGTAACCGTACAGTGTCAGTGTTTATTCAGCAGGGTAAGGGTCACTCACTGTGTAACCGTACAAAGTCAGGGTTTATTCAGCAGGGTAAGGGTCACTCACTGTGTAACCGTACAGAGTAAGGGTTTATTCAGCAGGGTAAGGGTCATTCACTGTGTAACCGTACAGAGTCAGGGTTTATTCAGCAGGGTAAAAGTCACTCACTTTGCAATTGTACAGAGTCAGTGTTTATTCAGCAGGGTAAGGGTCACTCACTGTGTAACCGTACAGAGTCAGAGTTTATTCAGCAGTGTAAGGGTCACTCACTGTGTAACCGAACAGAGTCAGTGTTTATTCAGCAGGGTAAGGGTCACTCACTGTGTAAACGTACAGAGTCACGGTTTATTCAGCAGGGTAACGGTCACTCACTGTGTAACCGTACAGAGTCAGTGTTTCTTCAGCAGGGTAAGGGTCACTCACTGTGTAACCGTACAGAGTCAGGGTTTATTCAGCAGGGTAAGGGTCACTCACTGTGTAACTGTACAGAGTCAGTGTTTATTCAGCAGGGTAAGGGTCACTCACTGTGTAACCGTACAGAGTCAGGGTTTATTCAGCAGGGTAAGGGTCACTCACTGTGTAACTGTACAGAGTCAGTGTTTCTTCAGCAGGGTAAGGGTCACTCACTGTGTAACCGTACAGGGTCAGGGTTTATTCAGCAGGGTAACGGTCAGTCACTATGTAACCGTACAGAGTCAGGGTTTATTCAGCAGGGTAAGGGTCATTCACTGTGTAACCGTACAGAGTCAGGGTTTATTCAGCAGGGTAAGGGTCACTCACTGTGTAACCGTACAGAGTCAGGGTTTCTTCAGCAGGGTAAGGGTCACTCACTGTGTAACCGTACAGAGTCAGTGTTTATTCAGCAGGGTAAGGGTCACTCACTGTGTAACCGTACAGAGTCAGGGTTTATTCAGCAGGGTAAGGGTCACTCACTGTGTAACCGTACAGGGTCAGGGTTTATTCAGCAGGGTAACGGTCAGTCACTATGTAACCGTACAGAGTCAGGGTTTATTCAGCAGGGTAAGGGTCATTCACTGTGTAACCGTACAGAGTCAGGGTTTATTCAGCAGGGTAAGGGTCACTCACTGTGTAACCGTACAGAGTCAGGGTTTCTTCAGCAGGGTAAGGGTCACTCACTGTGTAACCGTACAGAGTCAGTGTTTATTCAGCAGGGTAAGTGTCACACACTGTGTAACCGTACAGTGTCAGTGTTTATTCAGCAGGGTAAGTGTCACACACTGTGTGCTGTACAGTGTCCGTGTTTATTCAGCAGGGTAAGGGTCACTCACTGTGTATCCGCACAGAGTCAGTGTTTATTCAGCAGGCTAAGGGTCACTCACTGTGTAACAGTACAGAGTCAGGGTTTATTCAGCATGGTAAGGGTCACTCACTGTGTAACTGTACAGAGTCAGTGTTTATTCAGCAGGGGAAGGGTCACTCACTGTGTAACCGTACAGAGTCAGAGTTCATACAGCAGCATAAGGGTAACTCACTGGGTAACCGTACAGAGTCAGTGTTTATTCAGCAGGAGAAGGGTCACTCACTGTGTAACTGTGCAGATTCAGTGTTTATTCAGCAGGGTAAGGGTCACTCACTGTGTAACCGTACCGAGTCAGTGTTTATTCAGCAGGGTAAGGGTCACTCACTGTGTAACCGTACAGAGTCAGTGTTTATTCAGCAGGGTAAGGGTCACTCACTGTGTAACCGTACAGAGTCAGTGTTTATTCAGCAGGGTAAGGGTCACTCCCTGTGTAACTGTACAAAGTCAGTGTTTATACAGCAGGGTAAGGGTCACTCACTGTGTAACCGTACAGAGTCAGTGTTTATTCAGCAGGGTAAGGGTCAGTCACTGTGTAACTGCACAGAGTCAGTGTGTATTCAGCAGGGTAAGGGTCACTCACTGTGTAACTGTACAAAGTCAGTGTTTATTCAGCAGGGTAAGGGTCACTGTGTAACAGTACAGAGTCAGGGTTTATTCAGCATGCTAAGGGTCACTCACTGTGTAATTGTACACAGTCAGTGTTTATTCGGCAGTGTAAGGGTCACTCACTGTGTAACCGTACAGAGTCAGTGTTGGTTCAGCAGGGTAAGGGTCACTCACAGTGTCACCGTTCAGAGTCAGTGTTTATTCAGCAGGGTAAGGGTCACTCAATGTGTAACTGTACAGAGACAGTGTTTATGCAGCAGGGTAAGGGTCACTCACTGTGTAACTGTACAGAGTCAGTGTTTATTCAGCAGGGTAAAAGTCACTCACTGTGTAACTGTACAGAGTCAGTGTTTATTCAGCAGGGTAAGGGTCACTCACTGTGTAACCGTACAGAGTCAGTGTTTATTCAGCAGGGTAAGGGTCACACATTGTGTAACCGTACAGAGTCAGTGTTTATTCAGCAGGGTAAGGGTCACTCACTGTGTAACAGTACAGAGTCAGGGTTTATTCAGCATGGTAAGGGTCACTCACTGTGTAACTGTACAGAGTCAGTGTTTATTCAGCAGGGTAAGGGTCACTCACTGTGTAACCGTACAGAGTCAGTGTTTCTTCAGCAGTGTAAGGGTCACTCACTGTGTAACCGTACAGAGTCAGGGTTTATTCAACAGGGTAAGGATCACACACTGTGTAACTGTCCCGAGTCAGGGTTTATTCAGCAGGGTAAGGGTCACTCACTGTGTAACCGTACAGAGTCAGTGTTTAATCAGCAGGGTAATTGTCACTCACTGTGTAACCGTACAGGGTCAGGGTTTATTCAGCAGGGTAAGGGTCACTCACTGTGTAACCGTACAGAGTCAGTGTTTATTCAGCAGGGTAAGGGTCACTCACTGTGTAACCGTACAGAGTCAGTGTTTATTCAGCAGGGTAAGGGTCACTCACTGTGTAACCGTACAGAGTCAGTGTTTATTCAGCAGGGTAAGGGTCACTCACTGTGTAACCGTACAGAGTCATGTTTATTCAGCAGGGTAAGGGTCACTCACTGTGTAACTGTACACACTCATCGTTTATTCAGCAGGGTAAGGGTCACTCACTGTGTAACTGTACACAGTCATCGTTTATTCAGCAGGGTAAGGGTCACTCACTGTGTAACCGTACAGAGTAAGGGTTTATTCAGCAGGGTAAGCGTCACTCACTGTGTAACTGTACAGAGTCAGTGTTTATTCAGCAGGGTAAGGGTCACTCACGGTGTAACTGTACAGAGTCAGTGTTTATTCAGCAGGGTAAGGGTCACTCACTGTGTAACCGTACAGAGTCAGTGTTTATTCAGTAGGGTCTGGGTCACTCACTGTGTAACCGTACAAAGTCAGGGTTTATTCAGCAGGGTAATGGTCACTCACTGTGTAACCGTACAGAGTCAGGGTTTATTCAGCAGGGTAAGGGTCAGTAACTGTGTGACCGTACAGAGTCAGGGTTTATTCAGCAGGGTAAGGGTCCCTCACTGTGTAACCGTACAGAGTCAGAGTTAATTCAGAAGGGTAAGTGTCACTCACTGTGTAAACGTACAGAGTCACGGTTTATTCAGCAGGGTAACGGTCACTCACTGTGTAACCGTACAGAGTCAGTGTTTCTTCAGCAGGGTAAGGGTCACTCACTGTGTAACCGTACAGAGTCAGGGTTTATTCAGCAGGGTAAGGGTCACTCACTGTGTAACTGTACAGAGTCAGTGTTTATTCAGCAGGGTAAGGGTCACTCACTGTGTAACCGTACAGAGTCAGGGTTTATTCAGCAGGGTAAGGGTCAGTAACTGTGTGACCGTACAGAGTCAGGGTTTATTCAGCAGGGTAAGGGTCACTCACTGTGTAACCGTACAGGGTCAGGGTTTATTCAGCAGGGTAACGGTCAGTCACTATGTAACCGTACAGAGTCAGGGTTTATTCAGCAGGGTAAGGGTCATTCACTGTGTAACCGTACAGAGTCAGGGTTTATTCAGCAGGGTAAAGGTCACTCACTGTGTAACCGTACAGAGTCAGGGTTTCTTCAGCAGGGTAAATGTCACACACTGTGTAACCGTACAGTGTCAGTGTTTATTCAGCAGGGTAAGTGTCACACACTGTGTACTGTACAGTGTCCGTGTTTATTCAGCAGGGTAAGGGTCACTCACTGTGTATCCGCACAGAGTCAGTGTTTATTCAGCAGGGTCAGGGTCACTCACTGTGTAACTGTACAGAGTCAGTGTTTAATCAGCGTGGTAAGGGTCACTCACTGTGTAACTGTACAGAGTCAGTGTTTATTCAGCAGGGTAAGGGTCACTCACTGTGTAACCGTACAGAGTAAGGGTTTATTCAGCAGGGTAAGGGTCATTCACTGTGTAACCGTACAGAGTCAGTGTTTATTCAGCAGGGTAAGGGTCACTCACTGTGTAACCGTACAGAGACAGTGTTTATACAGCAGGGTAAAGGTCACTCACTGTGTAACCGTACAGAGTCAGTGTTTATTCAGCAGGGTAAGGGTCACTCACTGTGTAACCGTACAAAGTCAGGGTTTATTCAGCAGGGTAAGGGTCACTCACTGTGTAACCGTACAGAGTAAGGGTTTATTCAGCAGGGTAAGGGTCACTCACTGTGTAACCGTACAGAGTCAGTGTTTATTCAGCAGGGTAAGGGTCACTCACTGTGTAACCGTACAGAGACAGTGTTTATACAGCAGGGTAAAGGTCACTCACTGTGTAACCGTACAGAGTCAGGGTTTATTCAGCAGGGTAAGGGTCACTCACTGTGTAACCGTACAGAGTAAGGGTTTATTCAGCAGGGTAAGGGTCATTCACTGTGTAACCGTACAGAGTCAGGGTTTATTCAGCAGGGTAAAAGTCACTCACTTTGCAATTGTACAGAGTCAGTGTTTATTCAGCAGGGTAAGGGTCACTCACTGTGTAACCGTACAGAGTCAGAGTTTATTCAGCAGTGTAAGGGTCACTCACTGTGTAACCGAACAGAGTCAGTGTTTATTCAGCAGGGTAAGGGTCACTCACTGTGTAAACGTACAGAGTCACGGTTTATTCAGCAGGGTAACGGTCACTCACTGTGTAACCGTACAGAGTCAGTGTTTCTTCAGCAGGGTAAGGGTCACTCACTGTGTAACCGTACAGAGTCAGGGTTTATTCAGCAGGGTAAGGGTCACTCACTGTGTAACTGTGCAGAGTCAGTGTTTATTCAGCAGGGTAAGGGTCACTCACTGTGTAACCGTACAGAGTCAGGGTTTATTCAGCAGGGTAAGGGTCAGTAACTGTGTGACCGTACAGAGTCAGGGTTTATTCAGCAGGGTAAGGGTCACTCACTGTGTAACCGTACAGGGTCAGGGTTTATTCAGCAGGGTAACGGTCAGTCACTATGTAACCGTACAGAGTCAGGGTTTATTCAGCAGGGTAAGGGTCATTCACTGTGTAACCGTACAGAGTCAGGGTTTATTCAGCAGGGTAAGGGTCACTCACTGTGTAACCGTACAGAGTCAGGGTTTCTTCAGCAGGGTAAGGGTCACTCACTGTGTAACCGTACAGAGTCAGTGTTTATTCAGCAGGGTAAGGGTCACTGACTGTGTAACCGTACAGAGTCAGGGTTTATTCAGCAGGGTAAGGGTCACTCACTGTGTAACCGTACAGGGTCAGGGTTTATTCAGCAGGGTAACGGTCAGTCACTATGTAACCGTACAGAGTCAGGGTTTATTCAGCAGGGTAAGGGTCATTCACTGTGTAACCGTACAGAGTCAGGGTTTATTCAGCAGGGTAAGGGTCACTCACTGTGTAACCGTACAGAGTCAGGGTTTCTTCAGCAGGGTAAGGGTCACTCACTGTGTAACCGTACAGAGTCAGTGTTTATTCAGCAGGGTAAGTGTCACACACTGTGTAACCGTACAGTGTCAGTGTTTATTCAGCAGGGTAAGTGTCACACACTGTGTACTGTACAGTGTCCGTGTTTATTCAGCAGGGTATGGGTCACTCACTGTGTATCCGCACAGAGTCAGTGTTTATTCAGCAGGCTAAGGGTCACTCACTGTGTAACCGTACAGAGTCAGTGTTTATTCAGCAGGGTAAGGGTCACTCACTGTGTAACTGTACACAGTCATCGTTTGTTCAGCAGTGTAAGGGTCACTCACTGTGTAACGGTACAGAGTCAGTGTTTAATCAGCAGGGTAAGGGTCACTCACTGTGTAACCGTACAGAATCAGTGTTTATTCAGCAGGGTAAGGGTCACTCACTGTGTAACTGTACAGAGTCAGTGTTTATTCAGCAGGGTAAGGGTCACTCACTGTGTAACCGTACAGAGTCAGTGTTTATTCAGCAGGGTAAGGGTCACTCACTGTGTAACTGTACACAGTCATCGTTTGTTCAGCAGGGTAAGGGTCACTCACTGTGTAACCGTACACAGTCATCGTTTATTCAGCAGGGTAAGGGTCACTCACTGTGTAACCGTATAGAGTCCGTGTTTATTCAGCAGTGTAAGGGTCACTCACTGTGTAACCGTACAGAGTCAGTGTTTATTCAGCAGGGAAAGGGTCACTCACTGTGTAACTGTACAGAGTCAGTGTTTATTCAGCAGGGTAAGGGTCACTCACTGTGTAACCGTGCAGAGTCAGTGCTTATGCAGCAGGGTAAGGGTCACTCACTGTGTAACCGTACAGAGTCAGTGTTTATACAGCAGGGTAAGGGTCACTCACTGTGTAACCGTACAGAGTCAGGGTTTATTCAGCAGGGTAAGGGACACTCACTGTGTAACCGTACAGAGTCAGGGTTTATTCAACAGGGTAAGGGTCACTCACTGTGTAACCGTACAGAGTCAGTGTTTATTCAGCAGGGTAAGGGTCACTCACTGTGTAACCGTGCAGAGTCAGTGCTTATGCAGCAGGGTAAGGGTCACTCACTGTGTAACCGTACAGAGTCAGGGTTTATTCAACAGGGTAAGGGTCACTCACTGTGTAACTGTACAAAGTCAGGGTTTATTCAGCAGGGTAAGGGTCACTCACTGTGTAACCGTACAGAGTCAGGGTTTATTCAGCAGGGTAAGGGTCAATCACTGTGTAACTGTACAGAGTCAGGGTTTATTCAGCAGGGTAAGGGTCACTCACTGTGTAACTGTACAGGGTCAGTGTTTATTCAGCAGGGTAAGGGTCACTCACTGTGTAACCGTACAGAGTCAGTGTTTATTCAGCACGGTAAGGGTCACTCACTGTGTAACCGTACAGAGTCAGTGTTTATTCAGCAGGGTAAGGGTCACTCACTGTGTAACCGTACAGAGTCAGTGTTTGTTCAGCAGGGTAAGGGTCACTCACTGTGTAACCGTACAGAGTCAGTGTTTATTCAGCAGGGTAAGGGTCACTCACTGTGTAACCGTGCAGAGTCAGTGCTTATGCAGCAGGGTAAGGGTCACTCACTGTGTAACCGTACAGAGTCAGGGTTTATTCAACAGGGTAAGGGTCACTCACTGTGTAACCGTACAGAGTCAGTGTTTATTCAGCAGGGTAAGGGTCACTCACTGTGTAACCGTACAGAGTCAGTGTTTATTCAGCAGGGTAAGGGTCACTCACTGTGTAACTGTACAGAGTCAGTGTTTAATCAGCGTGGTAAGGGTCACTCACTGTGTAACCGTACAGAGTCGGTGTTTATTCAGCAGGGTAAGGGTCACTCACTGTGTAACCGTACAGAGTCAGGGTTTATTCAGCAGGGTAAGGGTCACTCACTGTGTAACTGTACAGAGTCAGGGTTTATTCAGCAGGGTAAGGGTCACTCACTGTGTAACAGTACAGAGTCAGTGTTTATACAGCAGGGTAAGGGTCACTCACTGTGTAACCGTACAGAGTCAGTGTTTATTCAGCAGGGTAAGGGTCACTCACTGTGTAACCGTACAGAGTCAGGGTTTATTCAGCAGGGTAAGGGTCACTCACTGTGTAACTGTACAGAGTCAGGGTTTATTCAGCAGGGTAAGGGTCACTCACTGTGTAACAGTACAGAGTCAGTGTTTATACAGCAGGGTAAGGGTCACTCACTGTGTAACCGTACAGAGTCAGGGTTTATTCAGCAGGGTAAGGGTCACTCACTGTGTAACTGTACAGAGTCAGGGTTTATTCAGCAGGGTAAGGGTCACTCACTGTGTAACAGTACAGAGTCAGTGTTTATACAGCAGGGTAAGGGTCACTCACTGTGTAACTGTACAGAGTCAGTGTTTAATCAGCGTGGTAAGGGTCACTCACTGTGTAACTGTACAGAGTCAGTGTTTATTCAGCAGGGTAAGGGTCACTCACTGTGTAACCGTACAGAGTAAGGGTTTATTCAGCAGGGTAAGGGTCATTCACTGTGTAAACGTACAGAGTCAGTGTTTATTCAGCAGGGTAAGGGTCACTCACTGTGTAACCGTACAGAGACAGTGTTTATACAGCAGGGTAAAGGTCACTCACTGTGTAACCATACAGAGTCAGTGTTTATTCAGCAGGGTAAGGGTCACTCACTGTGTAACCGTACAGAGTCAGGGTTTATTCAGCAGGGTAAGGGTCACTCACTGTGTATCCGCACAGAGTCAGTGTTTATTCAGCAGGCTAAGGGTCACTCACTGTGTAACAGTACAGAGTCAGGGTTTATTCAGCATGGTAAGGGTCACTCACTGTGTAACTGTACAGAGTCAGTGTTTATTCAGCAGGGGAAGGGTCACTCACTGTGTAACCGTACAGAGTCAGAGTTCATACAGCAGCATAAGGGTAACTCACTGGGTAACCGTACAGAGTCAGTGTTTATTCAGCAGGAGAAGGGTCACTCACTGTGTAACTGTGCAGATTCAGTGTTTATTCAGCAGGGTAAGGGTCACTCACTGTGTAACCGTACCGAGTCAGTGTTTATTCAGCAGGGTAAGGGTCACTCACTGTGTAACCGTACAGAGTCAGTGTTTATTCAGCAGGGTAAGGGTCACTCACTGTGTAACCGTACAGAGTCAGTGTTTATTCAGCAGGGTAAGGGTCACTCCCTGTGTAACTGTACAAAGTCAGTGTTTATACAGCAGGGTAAGGGTCACTCACTGTGTAACCGTACAGAGTCAGTGTTTATTCAGCAGGGTAAGGGTCAGTCACTGTGTAACTGCACAGAGTCAGTGTGTATTCAGCAGGGTAAGGGTCACTCACTGTGTAACTGTACAAAGTCAGTGTTTATTCAGCAGGGTAAGGGTCACTGTGTAACAGTACAGAGTCAGGGTTTATTCAGCATGCTAAGGGTCACTCACTGTGTAATTGTACACAGTCAGTGTTTATTCGGCAGTGTAAGGGTCACTCACTGTGTAACCGTACAGAGTCAGTGTTGGTTCAGCAGGGTAAGGGTCACTCACAGTGTCACCGTTCAGAGTCAGTGTTTATTCAGCAGGGTAAGGGTCACTCAATGTGTAACTGTACAGAGACAGTGTTTATGCAGCAGGGTAAGGGTCACTCACTGTGTAACTGTACAGAGTCAGTGTTTATTCAGCAGGGTAAAAGTCACTCACTGTGTAACTGTACAGAGTCAGTGTTTATTCAGCAGGGTAAGGGTCACTCACTGTGTAACCGTACAGAGTCAGTGTTTATTCAGCAGGGTAAGGGTCACACATTGTGTAACCGTACAGAGTCAGTGTTTATTCAGCAGGGTAAGGGTCACTCACTGTGTAACAGTACAGAGTCAGGGTTTATTCAGCATGGTAAGGGTCACTCACTGTGTAACTGTACAGAGTCAGTGTTTATTCAGCAGGGTAAGGGTCACTCACTGTGTAACCGTACAGAGTCAGTGTTTCTTCAGCAGTGTAAGGGTCACTCACTGTGTAACCGTACAGAGTCAGGGTTTATTCAACAGGGTAAGGATCACACACTGTGTAACTGTCCCGAGTCAGGGTTTATTCAGCAGGGTAAGGGTCACTCACTGTGTAACCGTACAGAGTCAGTGTTTAATCAGCAGGGTAATTGTCACTCACTGTGTAACCGTACAGGGTCAGGGTTTATTCAGCAGGGTAAGGGTCACTCACTGTGTAACCGTACAGAGTCAGTGTTTATTCAGCAGGGTAAGGGTCACTCACTGTGTAACCGTACAGAGTCAGTGTTTATTCAGCAGGGTAAGGGTCACTCACTGTGTAACCGTACAGAGTCAGTGTTTATTCAGCAGGGTAAGGGTCACTCACTGTGTAACCGTACAGAGTCATGTTTATTCAGCAGGGTAAGGGTCACTCACTGTGTAACTGTACACACTCATCGTTTATTCAGCAGGGTAAGGGTCACTCACTGTGTAACTGTACACAGTCATCGTTTATTCAGCAGGGTAAGGGTCACTCACTGTGTAACCGTACAGAGTAAGGGTTTATTCAGCAGGGTAAGCGTCACTCACTGTGTAACTGTACAGAGTCAGTGTTTATTCAGCAGGGTAAGGGTCACTCACGGTGTAACTGTACAGAGTCAGTGTTTATTCAGCAGGGTAAGGGTCACTCACTGTGTAACCGTACAGAGTCAGTGTTTATTCAGTAGGGTCTGGGTCACTCACTGTGTAACCGTACAAAGTCAGGGTTTATTCAGCAGGGTAATGGTCACTCACTGTGTAACCGTACAGAGTCAGGGTTTATTCAGCAGGGTAAGGGTCAGTAACTGTGTGACCGTACAGAGTCAGGGTTTATTCAGCAGGGTAAGGGTCCCTCACTGTGTAACCGTACAGAGTCAGAGTTAATTCAGAAGGGTAAGTGTCACTCACTGTGTAAACGTACAGAGTCACGGTTTATTCAGCAGGGTAACGGTCACTCACTGTGTAACCGTACAGAGTCAGTGTTTCTTCAGCAGGGTAAGGGTCACTCACTGTGTAACCGTACAGAGTCAGGGTTTATTCAGCAGGGTAAGGGTCACTCACTGTGTAACTGTACAGAGTCAGTGTTTATTCAGCAGGGTAAGGGTCACTCACTGTGTAACCGTACAGAGTCAGGGTTTATTCAGCAGGGTAAGGGTCAGTAACTGTGTGACCGTACAGAGTCAGGGTTTATTCAGCAGGGTAAGGGTCACTCACTGTGTAACCGTACAGGGTCAGGGTTTATTCAGCAGGGTAACGGTCAGTCACTATGTAACCGTACAGAGTCAGGGTTTATTCAGCAGGGTAAGGGTCATTCACTGTGTAACCGTACAGAGTCAGGGTTTATTCAGCAGGGTAAAGGTCACTCACTGTGTAACCGTACAGAGTCAGGGTTTCTTCAGCAGGGTAAATGTCACACACTGTGTAACCGTACAGTGTCAGTGTTTATTCAGCAGGGTAAGTGTCACACACTGTGTACTGTACAGTGTCCGTGTTTATTCAGCAGGGTAAGGGTCACTCACTGTGTATCCGCACAGAGTCAGTGTTTATTCAGCAGGGTCAGGGTCACTCACTGTGTAACTGTACAGAGTCAGTGTTTAATCAGCGTGGTAAGGGTCACTCACTGTGTAACTGTACAGAGTCAGTGTTTATTCAGCAGGGTAAGGGTCACTCACTGTGTAACCGTACAGAGTAAGGGTTTATTCAGCAGGGTAAGGGTCATTCACTGTGTAACCGTACAGAGTCAGTGTTTATTCAGCAGGGTAAGGGTCACTCACTGTGTAACCGTACAGAGACAGTGTTTATACAGCAGGGTAAAGGTCACTCACTGTGTAACCGTACAGAGTCAGTGTTTATTCAGCAGGGTAAGGGTCACTCACTGTGTAACCGTACAAAGTCAGGGTTTATTCAGCAGGGTAAGGGTCACTCACTGTGTAACCGTACAGAGTAAGGGTTTATTCAGCAGGGTAAGGGTCACTCACTGTGTAACCGTACAGAGTCAGTGTTTATTCAGCAGGGTAAGGGTCACTCACTGTGTAACCGTACAGAGACAGTGTTTATACAGCAGGGTAAAGGTCACTCACTGTGTAACCGTACAGAGTCAGGGTTTATTCAGCAGGGTAAGGGTCACTCACTGTGTAACCGTACAGAGTAAGGGTTTATTCAGCAGGGTAAGGGTCATTCACTGTGTAACCGTACAGAGTCAGGGTTTATTCAGCAGGGTAAAAGTCACTCACTTTGCAATTGTACAGAGTCAGTGTTTATTCAGCAGGGTAAGGGTCACTCACTGTGTAACCGTACAGAGTCAGAGTTTATTCAGCAGTGTAAGGGTCACTCACTGTGTAACCGAACAGAGTCAGTGTTTATTCAGCAGGGTAAGGGTCACTCACTGTGTAAACGTACAGAGTCACGGTTTATTCAGCAGGGTAACGGTCACTCACTGTGTAACCGTACAGAGTCAGTGTTTCTTCAGCAGGGTAAGGGTCACTCACTGTGTAACCGTACAGAGTCAGGGTTTATTCAGCAGGGTAAGGGTCACTCACTGTGTAACTGTGCAGAGTCAGTGTTTATTCAGCAGGGTAAGGGTCACTCACTGTGTAACCGTACAGAGTCAGGGTTTATTCAGCAGGGTAAGGGTCAGTAACTGTGTGACCGTACAGAGTCAGGGTTTATTCAGCAGGGTAAGGGTCACTCACTGTGTAACCGTACAGGGTCAGGGTTTATTCAGCAGGGTAACGGTCAGTCACTATGTAACCGTACAGAGTCAGGGTTTATTCAGCAGGGTAAGGGTCATTCACTGTGTAACCGTACAGAGTCAGGGTTTATTCAGCAGGGTAAGGGTCACTCACTGTGTAACCGTACAGAGTCAGGGTTTCTTCAGCAGGGTAAGGGTCACTCACTGTGTAACCGTACAGAGTCAGTGTTTATTCAGCAGGGTAAGGGTCACTGACTGTGTAACCGTACAGAGTCAGGGTTTATTCAGCAGGGTAAGGGTCACTCACTGTGTAACCGTACAGGGTCAGGGTTTATTCAGCAGGGTAACGGTCAGTCACTATGTAACCGTACAGAGTCAGGGTTTATTCAGCAGGGTAAGGGTCATTCACTGTGTAACCGTACAGAGTCAGGGTTTATTCAGCAGGGTAAGGGTCACTCACTGTGTAACCGTACAGAGTCAGGGTTTCTTCAGCAGGGTAAGGGTCACTCACTGTGTAACCGTACAGAGTCAGTGTTTATTCAGCAGGGTAAGTGTCACACACTGTGTAACCGTACAGTGTCAGTGTTTATTCAGCAGGGTAAGTGTCACACACTGTGTACTGTACAGTGTCCGTGTTTATTCAGCAGGGTATGGGTCACTCACTGTGTATCCGCACAGAGTCAGTGTTTATTCAGCAGGCTAAGGGTCACTCACTGTGTAACCGTACAGAGTCAGTGTTTATTCAGCAGGGTAAGGGTCACTCACTGTGTAACTGTACACAGTCATCGTTTGTTCAGCAGTGTAAGGGTCACTCACTGTGTAACGGTACAGAGTCAGTGTTTAATCAGCAGGGTAAGGGTCACTCACTGTGTAACCGTACAGAATCAGTGTTTATTCAGCAGGGTAAGGGTCACTCACTGTGTAACTGTACAGAGTCAGTGTTTATTCAGCAGGGTAAGGGTCACTCACTGTGTAACCGTACAGAGTCAGTGTTTATTCAGCAGGGTAAGGGTCACTCACTGTGTAACTGTACACAGTCATCGTTTGTTCAGCAGGGTAAGGGTCACTCACTGTGTAACCGTACACAGTCATCGTTTATTCAGCAGGGTAAGGGTCACTCACTGTGTAACCGTATAGAGTCCGTGTTTATTCAGCAGTGTAAGGGTCACTCACTGTGTAACCGTACAGAGTCAGTGTTTATTCAGCAGGGAAAGGGTCACTCACTGTGTAACTGTACAGAGTCAGTGTTTATTCAGCAGGGTAAGGGTCACTCACTGTGTAACCGTGCAGAGTCAGTGCTTATACAGCAGGGTAAGGGACACTCACTGTGTAACCGTACAGAGTCAGGGTTTATTCAACAGGGTAAGGGTCACTCACTGTGTAACCGTACAGAGTCAGTGTTTATTCAGCAGGGTAAGGGTCACTCACTGTGTAACCGTGCAGAGTCAGTGCTTATGCAGCAGGGTAAGGGTCACTCACTGTGTAACCGTACAGAGTCAGGGTTTATTCAACAGGGTAAGGGTCACTCACTGTGTAACTGTACAAAGTCAGGGTTTATTCAGCAGGGTAAGGGTCACTCACTGTGTAACCGTACAGAGTCAGGGTTTATTCAGCAGGGTAAGGGTCAATCACTGTGTAACTGTACAGAGTCAGGGTTTATTCAGCAGGGTAAGGGTCACTCACTGTGTAACTGTACAGGGTCAGTGTTTATTCAGCAGGGTAAGGGTCACTCACTGTGTAACCGTACAGAGTCAGTGTTTATTCAGCAGGGTAAGGGTCACTCACTGTGTAACCGTGCAGAGTCAGTGCTTATGCAGCAGGGTAAGGGTCACTCACTGTGTAACCGTACAGAGTCAGGGTTTATTCAACAGGGTAAGGGTCACTCACTGTGTAACCGTACAGAGTCAGTGTTTATTCAGCAGGGTAAGGGTCACTCACTGTGTAACCGTACAGAGTCAGTGTTTATTCAGCAGGGTAAGGGTCACTCACTGTGTAACTGTACAGAGTCAGTGTTTAATCAGCGTGGTAAGGGTCACTCACTGTGTAACCGTACAGAGTCGGTGTTTATTCAGCAGGGTAAGGGTCACTCACTGTGTAACCGTACAGAGTCAGGGTTTATTCAGCAGGGTAAGGGTCACTCACTGTGTAACTGTACAGAGTCAGGGTTTATTCAGCAGGGTAAGGGTCACTCACTGTGTAACAGTACAGAGTCAGTGTTTATACAGCAGGGTAAGGGTCACTCACTGTGTAACCGTACAGAGTCAGTGTTTATTCAGCAGGGTAAGGGTCACTCACTGTGTAACCGTACAGAGTCAGGGTTTATTCAGCAGGGTAAGGGTCACTCACTGTGTAACTGTACAGAGTCAGGGTTTATTCAGCAGGGTAAGGGTCACTCACTGTGTAACAGTACAGAGTCAGTGTTTATACAGCAGGGTAAGGGTCACTCACTGTGTAACCGTACAGAGTCAGGGTTTATTCAGCAGGGTAAGGGTCACTCACTGTGTAACTGTACAGAGTCAGGGTTTATTCAGCAGGGTAAGGGTCACTCACTGTGTAACAGTACAGAGTCAGTGTTTATACAGCAGGGTAAGGGTCACTCACTGTGTAACTGTACAGAGTCAGTGTTTAATCAGCGTGGTAAGGGTCACTCACTGTGTAACTGTACAGAGTCAGTGTTTATTCAGCAGGGTAAGGGTCACTCACTGTGTAACCGTACAGAGTAAGGGTTTATTCAGCAGGGTAAGGGTCATTCACTGTGTAAACGTACAGAGTCAGTGTTTATTCAGCAGGGTAAGGGTCACTCACTGTGTAACCGTACAGAGACAGTGTTTATACAGCAGGGTAAAGGTCACTCACTGTGTAACCATACAGAGTCAGTGTTTATTCAGCAGGGTAAGGGTCACTCACTGTGTAACCGTACAGAGTCAGGGTTTATTCAGCAGGGTAAGGGTCACTCACTGTGTAACCGTGCAGAGTCAGTGCTTATGCAGCTGGGTAAGGGTCACTCACTGTGTAACCGTACAGAGTCAGTGTTTATACAGCAGGGTAAGGGACACTCACTGTGTAACTGTACAGAGTCAGTGTTTATACAGCAGGGTAAGGGACACTCACTGTGTAACTGTACAGAGTCAGGGTTTATTCAGCAGGGTAAGGGTCACTCACTGTGTAACTGTACAGAGTCAGTGTTTAATCAGCGTGGTAAGGGTCACTCACTGTGTAACCGTACAGAGTCAGTGTTTATACAGCAGGGTAAGGGTCACTCACTGTGTACTGTACAGTGTCCGTGTTTATTCAGCAGCGTAAGGGTCACTCACTGTGTAACTGTACAGAGTCAGTGTTTATTCAGCAGGGTAAGGGTCACTCACTGTGTAACCGTGCAGAGTCAGTGCTTATGCAGCAGGGTAAGGGTCACTCACTGTGTAACTGTACAGAGTCAGTGTTTAATCAGCGTGGTAAGGGTCACTCACTGTGTAACCGTACAGAGTCGGTGTTTATTCAGCAGGGTAAGGGTCACTCACTGTGTAACCGTACAGAGACAGTGTTTATTCAGCAGGGTAAGGTCACTCACTGTGTAACCGTACAGAGTCAGGGTTTATTCAGCAGGGTAAGGGTCACTCACTGTGTAACTGTACAGAGTCAGGGTTTATTCAGCAGGGTAAGGGTCACTCACTGTGTAACTGTACAGAGTCAGTGTTTAATCAGCGTGGTAAGGGTCACTCACTGTGTAACCGTACAGAGTCAGTGTTTATACAGCAGGGTAAGGGTCACTCACTGTGTAACCGTACAGAGTCAGTGTTTATTCAGCAGGGTAAGGGTCACTCACTGTGTGACCGTACAGAGTCAGTGCTTATGCAGCAGGGTAAGGGTCACTCACTGTGTAACTGTACAGGGTCAGTGTTTATTCAGCAGGGTAAGGGTCACTCACTGTGTAACCGTACAGAGTCAGTGTTTATTCAGCAGGGTAAGGGTCACTCACTGTGTAACCGTGCAGAGTCAGTGCTTATGCAGCAGGGTAAGGGTCACTCACTGTGTAACCGTACAGAGTCAGGGTTTATTCAACAGGGTAAGGGTCACTCACTGTGTAACCGTACAGAGTCGGTGTTTATGCAGCAGGGTAAGGGTCACTCACTGTGTAACCGTACAGAGTCAGGGTTTATTCAACAGGGTAAGGGTCACTCACTGTGTAACCGTACAGAGTCGGTGTTTATTCAGCAGGGTAAGGGTCACTCACTGTGTAACTGTACAGAGTCAGTGTTTAATCAGCGTGGTAAGGGTCACTCACTGTGTAACCGTACAGAGTCGGTGTTTATTCAGCAGGGTAAGGGTCACTCACTGTGTAACCGTACAGAGTCAGGGTTTATTCAGCAGGGTAAGGGTCACTCACTGTGTAACTGTACAGAGTCAGGGTTTATTCAGCAGGGTAAGGGTCACTCACTGTGTAACAGTACAGAGTCAGTGTTTATACAGCAGGGTAAGGGTCACTCACTGTGTAACCGTACAGAGTCAGTGTTTATTCAGCAGGGTAAGGGTCACTCACTGTGTGACCGTACAGAGTCAGTGCTTATGCAGCAGGGTAAGGGTCACTCACTGTGTAACCGTACAGAGTCAGTGTTTATTCAGCAGGGTAAGGGTCACTCACTGTGTGACCGTACAGAGTCAGTGCTTATGCAGCAGGGTAAGGGTCACTCACTGTGTAACCGTACAGAGTCAGTGTTTATTCTGCACGGTAAGGGTCACTCACTGTGTAACTGTACAGAGTCAGTGTTTAATCAGCGTGGTAAGGGTCACTCACTGTGTAACTGTACAGAGTCAGTGTTTATTCAGCAGGGTAAGGGTCACTCACTGTGTAACCGTACAGAGTAAGGGTTTATTCAGCAGGGTAAGGGTCATTCACTGTGTAAACGTACAGAGTCAGTGTTTATTCAGCAGGGTAAGGGTCACTCACTGTGTAACCGTACAGAGACAGTGTTTATACAGCAGGGTAAAGGTCACTCACTGTGTAACCAGACAGAGTCAGTGTTTATTCAGCAGGGTAAGGGTCACTCACTGTGTAACCGTACAGAGACAGTGTTTATACAGCAGGGTAAAGGTCACTCACTGTGTAACCATACAGAGTCAGTGTTTATTCAGCAGGGTAAGGGTCACTCACTGTGTAACCGTACAGAGTCAGGGTTTATTCAGCAGGGTAAGGGTCACTCACTGTGTAACCGTACAGAGTAAGGGTTTATTCAGCAGGGTAAGGGTCATTCCCTGTGTAACCGTACAGAGTCAGGGTTTATTCAGCAGGGTAAGGGTCACTCACTGTGTAACCGTGCAGAGTCAGTGCTTATGCAGCAGGGTAAGGGTCACTCACTGTGTAACCGTACAGAGTCAGGGTTTATTCAACAGGGTAAGGGTCACTCACTGTGTAACTGTACAAAGTCAGGGTTTATTCAGCAGGGTAAGGGTCACTCACTGTGTAACCGTACAGAGTCAGGGTTTATTCAGCAGGGTAAGGGTCAATCACTGTGTAACTGTACAGAGTCAGGGTTTATTCAGCAGGGTAAGGGTCACTCACTGTGTAACTGTACAGGGTCAGTGTTTATTCAGCAGGGTAAGGGTCACTCACTGTGTAACCGTACAGAGTCAGTGTTTATTCAGCAGGGTAAGGGTCACTCACTGTGTAACCGTGCAGAGTCAGTGCTTATGCAGCAGGGTAAGGGTCACTCACTGTGTAACCGTACAGAGTCAGGGTTTATTCAACAGGGTAAGGGTCACTCACTGTGTAACCGTACAGAGTCAGTGTTTATTCAGCAGGGTAAGGGTCACTCACTGTGTAACCGTACAGAGTCAGTGTTTATTCAGCAGGGTAAGGGTCACTCACTGTGTAACTGTACAGAGTCAGTGTTTCATCAGCGTGGTAAGGGTCACTCACTGTGTAACCGTACAGAGTCGGTGTTTATTCAGCAGGGTAAGGGTCACTCACTGTGTAACCGTACAGAGTCAGGGTTTATTCAGCAGGGTAAGGGTCACTCACTGTGTAACTGTACAGAGTCAGGGTTTATTCAGCAGGGTAAGGGTCACTCACTGTGTAACAGTACAGAGTCAGTGTTTATACAGCAGGGTAAGAGTCACTCACTGTGTAACCGTACAGAGTCAGTGTTTATTCAGCAGGGTAAGGGTCACTCACTGTGTGACCGTACAGAGTCAGTGCTTATGCAGCAGGGTAAGGGTCACTCACTGTGTAACCGTACAGAGTCAGTGTTTATTCAGCAGGGTAAGGGTCACTCACTGTGTGACCGTACAGAGTCAGTGCTTATGCAGCAGGGTAAGGGTCACTCACTGTGTAACCGTACAGAGTCAGTGTTTATTCTGCACGGTAAGGGTCACTCACTGTGTAACTGTACAGAGTCAGTGTTTAATCAGCGTGGTAAGGGTCACTCACTGTGTAACTGTACAGAGTCAGTGTTTATTCAGCAGGGTAAGGGTCACTCACTGTGTAACCGTACAGAGTAAGGGTTTATTCAGCAGGGTAAGGGTCATTCACTGTGTAAACGTACAGAGTCAGTGTTTATTCAGCAGGGTAAGGGTCACTCACTGTGTAACCGTACAGAGACAGTGTTTATACAGCAGGGTAAAGGTCACTCACTGTGTAACCATACAGAGTCAGTGTTTATTCAGCAGGGTAAGGGTCACTCACTGTGTAACCGTACAGAGTCAGGGTTTATTCAGCAGGGTAAGGGTCACTCACTGTGTAACCGTGCAGAGTCAGTGCTTATGCAGCAGGGTAAGGGTCACTCACTGTGTAACCGTACAGAGTCAGTGTTTATACAGCAGGGTAAGGGACACTCACTGTGTAACTGTACAGAGTCAGGGTTTATTCAGCAGGGTAAGGGTCACTCACTGTGTAACTGTACAGAGTCAGTGTTTAATCTGCGTGGTAAGGGTCACTCACTGTGTAACCGTACAGAGTCAGTGTTTATACAGCAGGGTAAGGGTCACTCACTGTGTACTGTACAGTGTCCGTGTTTATTCAGCAGCGTAAGGGTCACTCACTGTGTAACTGTACAGAGTCAGTGTTTATTCAGCAGGGTAAGGGTCACTCACTGTGTAACCGTGCAGAGTCAGTGCTTATGCAGCAGGGTAAGGGTCACTCACTGTGTAACTGTACAGAGTCAGTGTTTAATCAGCGTGGTAAGGGTCACTCACTGTGTAACCGTACAGAGTCGGTGTTTATTCAGCAGGGTAAGGGTCACTCACTGTGTAACCGTACAGAGACAGTGTTTATTCAGCAGGGTAAGGTCACTCACTGTGTAACCGTACAGAGTCAGGGTTTATTCAGCAGGGTAAGGGTCACTCACTGTGTAACTGTACAGAGTCAGGGTTTATTCAGCAGGGTAAGGGTCACTCACTGTGTAACTGTACAGAGTCAGTGTTTAATCAGCGTGGTAAGGGTCACTCACTGTGTAACCGTACAGAGTCAGTGTTTATACAGCAGGGTAAGGGTCACTCACTGTGTAACCGTACAGAGTCAGTGTTTATTCAGCAGGGTAAGGGTCACTCACTGTGTGACCGTACAGAGTCAGTGCTTATGCAGCAGGGTAAGGGTCACTCACTGTGTAACTGTACAGGGTCAGTGTTTATTCAGCAGGGTAAGGGTCACTCACTGTGTAACCGTACAGAGTCAGTGTTTATTCAGCAGGGTAAGGGTCACTCACTGTGTAACCGTGCAGAGTCAGTGCTTATGCAGCAGGGTAAGGGTCACTCACTGTGTAACCGTACAGAGTCAGGGTTTATTCAACAGGGTAAGGGTCACTCACTGTGTAACCGTACAGAGTCAGTGTTTATTCAGCAGGGTAAGGGTCACTCACTGTGTAACCGTACAGAGTCAGTGTTTATTCAGCAGGGTAAGGGTCACTCACTGTGTAACTGTACAGAGTCAGTGTTTAATCAGCGTCGTAAGGGTCACTCACTGTGTAACCGTACAGAGTCGGTGTTTATTCAGCAGGGTAAGGGTCACTCACTGTGTAACCGTACAGAGTCAGGGTTTATTCAGCAGGGTAAGGGTCACTCACTGTGTAACTGTACAGAGTCAGGGTTTATTCAGCAGGGTAAGGGTCACTCACTGTGTAACAGTACAGAGTCAGTGTTTATACAGCAGGGTAAGGGTCACTCACTGTGTAACCGTACAGAGTCAGTGTTTATTCAGCAGGGTAAGGGTCACTCACTGTGTGACCGTACAGAGTCAGTGCTTATGCAGCAGGGTAAGGGTCACTCACTGTGTAACCGTACAGAGTCAGTGTTTATTCAGCAGGGTAAGGGTCACTCACTGTGTGACCGTACAGAGTCAGTGCTTATGCAGCAGGGTAAGGGTCACTCACTGTGTAACCGTACAGAGTCAGTGTTTATTCTGCACGGTAAGGGTCACTCACTGTGTAACTGTACAGAGTCAGTGTTTAATCAGCGTGGTAAGGGTCACTCACTGTGTAACTGTACAGAGTCAGTGTTTATTCAGCAGGGTAAGGGTCACTCACTGTGTAACCGTACAGAGTAAGGGTTTATTCAGCAGGGTAAGGGTCATTCACTGTGTAAACGTACAGAGTCAGTGTTTATTCAGCAGGGTAAGGGTCACTCACTGTGTAACCGTACAGAGACAGTGTTTATACAGCAGGGTAAAGGTCACTCACTGTGTAACCATACAGAGTCAGTGTTTATTCAGCAGGGTAAGGGTCACTCACTGTGTAACCGTACAGAGACAGTGTTTATACAGCAGGGTAACGGTCACTCACTGTGTAACCATACAGAGTCAGTGTTTATTCAGCAGGGTAAGGGTCACTCACTGTGTAACCGTACAGAGTCAGGGTTTATTCAGCAGGGTAAGGGTCACTCACTGTGTAACCGTACAGAGTAAGGGTTTATTCAGCAGGGTAAGGGTCATTCCCTGTGTAACCGTACAGAGTCAGGGTTTATTCAGCAGGGTAAGGGTCACTCACTGTGTAACTGTACAGAGTCAGGGTTTATTCAGCAGGGTAAGGGTCACTCACTGTGTAACAGTACAGAGTCAGTGTTTATTCAGCAGGGTAAGGGTCACTCACTGTGTAACTGTACAGAGTCAGTGTTTATTCAGCAGGGTAAGGGTCACTCACTGTGTGACCGTACAGAGTCAGTGCTTATGCAGCAGGGTAAGGGTCACTCACTGTGTAACCGTACAGAGTCAGTGTTTATTCAGCAGGGTAAGGGTCACTCACTGTGTAACCGTACAGAGTCAGTGTTTATACAGCAGGGTAAGGGTCACTCACTGTGTAACCGTACAGAGTCAGTGTTTATTCTGCACGGTAAGGGTCACTCACTGTGTAACTGTACAGAGTCAGTGTTTAATCAGCGTGGTAAGGGTCACTCACTGTGTAACTGTACAGAGTCAGTGTTTATTCAGCAGGGTAACGGTCACTCACTGTGTAACCGTACAGAGTAAGGGTTTATTCAGCAGGGTAAGGGTCATTCACTGTGTAAACGTACAGAGTCAGTGTTTATTCAGCAGGGTAAGGGTCACTCACTGTGTAACCGTACAGAGACAGTGTTTATACAGCAGGGTAAAGGTCACTCACTGTGTAACCATACAGAGTCAGTGTTTATTCAGCAGGGTAAGGGTCACTCACTGTGTAACCGTACAGAGTCAGGGTTTATTCAGCAGTGTAAGGGTCACTCACTGTGTAACCGTGCAGAGTAAGGGTTTATTCAGCAGGGTAAGGGTCATTCCCTGTGTAACCGTACAGAGTCAGGGTTTATTCAGCAGGGTAAGGGTCACTCACTGTGTAACCGTACAGAGTCAGGGTTTATTCAGCAGGGTAAGGGTCACTCACTGTGTAACCGTAAAGAGTCAGTGTTTATTCAGCAGGGTAAGTGTCACACACTGTGTAACCGTACAGTGTCAGTGTTTATTCAGCAGGGTAAGGGTCACACACTGTGTACTGTACAGTGTCCGTGTTTATTCAGCAGGGTAAGGGTCACTCACTGTGTAACCGTACAGAATCAGTGTTTATACAGCAGGGGAAGGGTCACTCACTGTGTAACTGTACAGAGTCAGGGTTTATTCAGCAGGGTAAGGGTCACTCACTGTGTAACCGTACAGAATCAGTGTTTATACAGCAGGGGAAGGGTCACTCACTGTGTAACTGTACAGAGTCAGTGTTTATTCAGCAGGGTAAGGGTCACTCACTGTGTAACCGTACAGAGTCAGTGTTTATTCAGCAGGGTAAGGGTCACTCACTGTGTAACAGTACAGAGTCAGTGTTTATTCAGCAGGGTAGGGGTCCCTCACTGTGTAACCGTACAGAGTCAGTGTTTATTCAGCAGGGTAAGGGTCACTCACTGTGTAACCGTACAGAGTCAGTGTTTATTCAGCAGGGTAAGGGTCACTCACTGTGTATCCGCACAGAGTCAGTGTTTATTCAGCAGGGTAAGGGTCACTCACTGTGAAACAGTACAGAGTCACTGTTTATTCAGCAGGGTAAGGGTCACTCACTGTGTCACTGTACAGAGTCAGTGTTTATTCAGCAGGGTAAGGGTCCCTCACTGTGTAACCGTACAGAGTCACTGTTTATTCAGCAGGGTAAGGGTCCCTCACTGTGTAACCGTACAGAGTCAGTGCTTATGCAGCAGGGTAAGGGTCACTCACTGTGTAACCGTACAGAGTCAGTGTTTATTCTGCACGGTAAGGGTCACTCACTGTGTAACTGTACAGAGTCAGTGTTTAATCAGCGTGGTAAGGGTCACTCACTGTGTAACTGTACAGAGTCAGTGTTTATTCAGCAGGGTAAGGGTCACTCACTGTGTAACCGTACAGAGTCAGGGTTTATTCAGCAGGGTAAGGGTCACTCACTGTGTAACCGTACAGAGTAAGGGTTTATTCAGCAGGGTAAGGGTCACTCACTGTGTAACCGTACAGAGTCACTGTTTATTCAGCAGGGTAAGGGTCCCTCACTGTGTAACCGTACAGAGTCAGTGCTTATGCAGCAGGGTAAGGGTCACTCACTGTGTAACCGTACAGAGTCAGTGTTTATTCTGCACGGTAAGGGTCACTCACTGTGTAACTGTACAGAGTCAGTGTTTAATCAGCGTGGTAAGGGTCACTCACTGTGTAACTGTACAGAGTCAGTGTTTATTCAGCAGGGTAAGGGTCACTCACTGTGTAACCGTACAGAGTAAGGGTTTATTCAGCAGGGTAAGGGTCATTCACTGTGTAAACGTACAGAGTCAGTGTTTATTCAGCAGGGTAAGGGTCACTCACTGTGTAACCGTACAGAGACAGTGTTTATACAGCAGGGTAAAGGTCACTCACTGTGTAACCATACAGAGTCAGTGTTTATTCAGCAGGGTAAGGGTCACTCACTGTGTAACCGTACAGAGTCAGGGTTTATTCAGCAGGGTAAGGGTCACTCACTGTGTAACCGTACAGAGTAAGGGTTTATTCAGCAGGGTAAGGGTCATTCCCTGTTTAACCGTACAGAGTCAGGGTTTATTCAGCAGGGTAAGGGTCACTCACTGTGTAACCGTACAGAGTCAGGGTTTATTCAGCAGGGTAAGGGTCACTCACTGTGTAACCGTAAAGAGTCAGTGTTTATTCAGCAGGGTAAGTGTCACACACTGTGTAACCGTACAGTGTCAGTGTTTATTCAGCAGGGTAAGGGTCACACACTGTGTACTGTACAGTGTCCGTGTTTATTCAGCAGGGTAAGGGTCACTCACTGTGTAACCGTACAGAATCAGTGTTTATACAGCAGGGGAAGGGTCACTCACTGTGTAACTGTACAGAGTCAGGGTTTATTCAGCAGGGTAAGGGTCACTCACTGTGTAACCGTACAGAATCAGTGTTTATACAGCAGGGGAAGGGTCACTCACTGTGTAACTGTACAGAGTCAGTGTTTATTCAGCAGGGTAAGGGTCACTCACTGTGTAACCGTACAGAGTCAGGGTTTATTCAGCAGGGTAAGGGTCACTCACTGTGTAACAGTACAGAGTCAGTGTTTATTCAGCAGGGTAGGGGTCCCTCACTGTGTAACCGTACAGAGTCAGTGTTTATTCAGCAGGGTAAGGGTCACTCACTGTGTAACCGTACAGAGTCAGTGTTTATTCAGCAGGGTAAGGGTCACTCACTAGGTATCCGCACAGAGTCAGTGTTTATTCAGCAGGGTAAGGGTCACTCACTGTGTAACAGTACAGAGTCACTGTTTATTCAGCAGGGTAAGGGTCCCTCACTGTGTAACCGTACAGAGTCAGGGTTTATTCAGCAGGTTAAGGGTCACTCACTGTGTAACTGTACAGAGTCAGTGTTTATTCAGCAGGGTAAGGGTCACTCACTGTGTAACCGTACAGGGTCAGTGTTTATTCAGCAGGGTAAGGGTCACTCACTGTGCAACTGTACAGAGTCAGTGTTTATTCAGCAGGGTAGGGGTCACTCACTGTGTAACTGTACAGAGTCAGTGTTTATTCAGCAGGGTAAGGGTCACTCACTGTGTAACTGTACAGAGTCAGTGTTTATTCAGCAGGGTAAGGGTCACTCACTGTGTAACCGGACAGAGTCAGTGTTTATTCAGCAGGGTAAGGGTCACTCACTGTGTAACTATACAGAGTCAGTGTTTATTCAGCAGGGTAAGGGTCACTCACTGTGTAACTGTACAGAGTCAGGGTTTATTCAGCAGGGTAAGGGTCACTCACTGTGTAACCGTACAGAGTCCGTGTTTATTCAGCAGGGTAAGGGTCACTCACTGTGTAACTGTACAGAGTCAGTGTTTATTCAGCAGGGTAAGGGTCACTCATTGTGTAGCCGTACAGAGTCAGTGTTTATTCAGTAGGGTCAGGGTCACTCACTGTGTAACCGTACAAAGTCAGGGTTTATTCAGCAGGGTAATGGTCACTCACTGTGTAACCGTACAGAGTCAGGGTTTATTCAGCAGGGTAAGGGTCAGTAACTGTGTGACCGTACAGAGTCAGGGTTTATTCAGCAGGGTAAGGGTCCCTCACTGTGTAACCGTACAGAGTCAGAGTTAATTCAGAAGGGTAAGGGTCACTCACTGTGTAACTGTACAGAGTCAGTGTTTATTCAGCAGGGTAAGGGTCACTCACTGTGTAACCGTACAGAGTCAGTGTTTATTCAGCAGGGTAAGGGTGACACATTGTGTAACCGTACAGAGTCAGTGTTTATTCAGCAGGGTAAGGGTCACTCACTGTGTAACAGTACAGAGTCAGGGTTTATTCAGCATGGTAAGGGTCACTCACTGTGTAACTGTACAGAGTCAGTTTTTATTCAGCACGGTAAGGGTCACTCACTGTGTAACCGTACAGAGTCAGTGTTTCTTCAGCAGTGTAAGGGTCACTCACTGTGTAACCGTACAGAGTCAGGGTTTAATCAACAGGGTAAGGGTCACTCACTGTGTAACTGTACACACTCATCGTTTATTCAGCAGGGTAAGGGTCACTCACTGTGTAACCGTACAGAGTCAGTGTTTAATCAGCAGGGTAAGTGTCACTCACTGTGTAACCGTACAGGGTCAGGGTTTATTCAGCAGGGTAAGGGTCACTCACTGTGTAACCGTACAGAGTCAGTGTTTATTCAGCAGGGTACGGGTCACTCACTGTGTAACCGTACAGAGTCATGTTTATTCAGCAGGGTAAGGGTCACTCACTGTGTAACTGTACACACTCATCATTTATTCAGCAGGGTAAGGGTCACTCACTGTGTAACCGTACAGAGTAAGGGTTTATTCAGCAGGGTAAGCGTCACTCACTGTGTAACTGTACAGAGTCAGTGTTTATTCAGCAGGGTAAGGGTCACTCACTGTGTAACTGTACAGAGTCAGTGTTTATTCAGCAGGGTAACGGTCACTCACTGTGTAACCGTACAGAGTCAGGGTTTATTCAGCAGGGTAAGGGTCACTCACTGTGTAACTATACAGAGTCAGTGTTTATTCAGCAGGGTAAGCGTCACTCACTGTGTAACTGTACAGAGTCAGTGTTTATTCAGCAGGGTAAGGGTCACTCACTGTGTAACTGTACAGAGTCAGTGTTTATTCAGCAGTGTAAGGGTCATTCGCTGTGTAACCGTACAGAGTCAGTGTTTATTCAGCAGGGTAAGGGTCACTCATTGTGTAACCGTACAGAGTCAGTGTTTATTCAGCAGGGTAAGGGTCACTCACTGTGTAACTGTACAGAGTCAGTGTTTATTCAGCAGGGTAAGGGTCACTCACTGTGTAACTGTACAGAGTCAGCGTTTATTCAGCAGGGTAAGGGTCACTCACTGTGTAACCGTACAGAGTCAGGGTTTATTCAGCAGGGTAATGGTCACTCATTGTGTAACCGTACAGAGTCAGTGTTTATTCAGCTGGGTAATGGTCACTCACTGTGTAACCGTACAGAGTCAGTGTTTATTCAGCAGGGTAAGGGTCACTCACTGTGTAACCGTACAGAGTCAGTGTTTATTCAGCAGGGTAAGGGTCACTCACTGTGTAACTGTACAGAGTCAGTGTTTATTCAGCAGAGTAAGGGTCACTCACTGTGTAACCGTACAGAGTCAGGGTTTATTCAGCATGGTAAGGGTCACTCACTGTGTAACTGTACAGAGTCAGTTTTTATTCAGCAGGGTAAGGGTCACTCACTGTGTAACCGTACAGAGTCAGTGTTTATTCAGCAGGGTAAGGGTCACTCACTGTGTAACTGTACAGAGTCAGTGTTTATTCAGCAGGGTAAGGGTCACTCACTGTGTAACCGTACAGAGTCAGGGTTTATTCAGCAGGGTAAGGGTCATTCACTGTGTAACCGTACAGAGTCAGGGTTTATTCAGCAGGGTAAGGGTCACTCGCTGTGTAACCGTACAGAGTCAGTGTTTATTCAGCAGGGTAAGTGTCACACACTGTGTAACCGTACAGTGTCAGTGTTTATTCAGCAGGGTAAGTGTCACACACTGTGTACTGTACAGTGTCCGTGTTTATTCAGCAGGGTAAGGGTCACTCACTGTGTATCCGCACAGAGTCAGTGTTTATTCAGCAGGGTCAGGGTCACTCACTGTGTAACTGTACAGAGTCAGTGTTTAATCAGCGTGGTAAGGGTCACTCACTGTGTAACTGTACAGAGTCAGTGTTTATTCAGCAGGGTAAGGGTCACTCACTGTGTAACCGTACAGAGTAAGGGTTTATTCAGCAGGGTAAGGGTCATTCACTGTGTAACCGTACAGAGTCAGTGTTTATTCAGCAGGGTAAGGGTCACTCACTGTGTAACCGTACAGAGACAGTGTTTAATCAGCAGGGTAAAGGTCACTCACTGTGTAACCGTACAGAGTCAGTGTTTATTCAGCAGGGTAAGGGTCACTCACTGTGTAACCGTACAGAGTCAGGGTTTATTCAGCAGGGTAAGGGTCACTCACTGTGTAACCGTACAGAGTAAGGGTTTATTCAGCAGGGTAAGGGTCATTCACTGTGTAACCGTACAGAGTCAGGGGTTATTCAGCAGGGTAAAAGTCACTCACTGTGCAATTGTACAGAGTCAGTGTTTATTCAGCAGGGTAAGGGTCACTCACTGTGTAACCGTACAGAGTCAGAGTTTATTCAGCAGTGTAAGGGTCACTCACTGTGTAACCGTACAGAGTCAGTGTTTATTCAGCAGGGCAAGGGTCACTCACTGTGTAAACGTACAGAGTCACGGTTTATTCAGCAGGGTAACGGTCACTCACTGTGTAACCGTACAGAGTCTGTGTTTCTTCAGCAGGGTAAGGGTCACTCACTGTGTAACTGTACCGAGTCAGTGTTTATTCAACAGGGTAAGGGTCACTCACTGTGTAACCGTACAGAGTCAGTGTTTAATCAGCAGGGTAAGTGTCACTCACTGTGTAACCGTACAGGGTTAGGGTTTATTCAGCAGGGTAAGGGTCACTCACTGTGTAACCGTACAGAGTCAGTGTTTATTCAGCAGGGTAAGGGTCACTCACTGTGTAACCGTACAGAGTCATGTTTATTCAGCAGGGTAAGGGTCACTCACTGTGTGACTGTACGCACTCATCGTTTATTCAGCAGGGTAAGGGTCACTCACTGTGTAACTGTACACAGTCATCGTTTATTCTGCAGGGTAAGGGTCACTCACTGTGTAACCGTACAGAGTAAGGGTTTATTCAGCAGGGTAAGCGTCACTCACTGTGTAACTGTACAGAGTCAGTGTTTATTCAGCAGGGTAAGGGTCACTCACTGTGTAACTGTACAGAGTCAGTGTTTATTCAGCAGGGTAAGGGTCACTCACTGTGTAACCGTACAGAGTCAGGGTTTATTCAGCATGCTAAGGGTCACTCACTGTGTAAATGTACAGAGTCAGTGTTTATTCAGCAGTGTAAGGGTCATTCGCTGTGTAACCGTACAGAGTCAGTGTTTATTCAGCAGGGTAAGGATCACTCACTGTGTAACCGTACAGAGTCAGTGTTTATTCCGCAGGGTAAGGGTCACTCACTGTGTAACCGTACAGAGTCAGTGTTTATTCAGCAGGGTAAGGGTCACTCACTGTGTAACTGTACAGAGTCAGTGTTTATTCAGCAGGGTAAGGGTCACTCACTGTGTAACTGTACAGAGTCAGTGTTTATTCAGCAGGGTAAGGGTCACTCACTGTGTAACCGTACAGAGTCAGTGTTTATTCAGCAGGGTAAGGGTCACTCACTGTGTAACTGTACAGAGTCAGTGTTTAATCAGCAGGGTAAGGGCCACTCACTGTGTAACTGTACAGAGTCAGTGTTTATTCAGCAGGGTAAGGGTCACTCACTGTGTAACCGTACAGAGTCAGTGTTTATTCCGCAGGGTAAGGGGCACTCACTGTGTAACTGTACAGAGTAAGTGTTTATTCAGCAGGGTAAGGGTCACTCACTGTGTAACCGTACAGAGTCAGTGTTTATTCAGCAGGGTAAGGGTCACTCACTGTGTAACTGTACAGAGTCAGTGTTTATTCAGCAGGGTAAGGGTCACTCACTGTGTAACCGTACAGAGTCAGTGTTTATTCAGCAGGGTAAGGGTCACTCACTGTGTAACTGTACAGAGTCAGGGTTTATTCAGCAGGGTAAGGGTCACTCACTGTGTAACTGTACAGAGTCAGTGTTTAATCAGCAGGGTAAGGGCCACTCACTGTGTAACTGTACAGAGTCAGTGTTTATTCCGCAGGGTAAGGGCCACTCACTGTGTAACCGTACAGAGTCAGTGTTTATTCAGCAGGGTAAGGGTCACTCACTGTGTAACCGTACAGGGTTAGGGTTTATTCAGCAGGGTAAGGGTCACTCACTGTGTAACCGTACAGAGTCAGTGTTTATTCAGCAGGGTAAGGGTCACTCACTGTGTAACTGTACAGAGTCAGTGTTTATTCAGCAGGGTAAGGGTCACTCACTGTGTAACCGTACAGAGTCAGTGTTTATTCAGCAGGGTAAGGGTCACTCACTGTGTAACTGTACAGAGTCAGTGTTTATTCAGCAGGGTAAGGGTCACTCACTGTGTAACCGTACAGAGTCAGTGTTTATTTAGCAGGGTAAGGGTCACTCACTGTGTAACCGTACAGAGTCAGGGTTTATTCAGCAGGGTAAGGGTCACTCATTGTGTAACCGTACAGAGTCAGTGTTTATACAGCAGGGTAAGGGTCACTCGCTGTGTAACCGTACAGAGTCAGTGTTTATTCAGCAGGGTAAGGGTCACTCACTGTGTAACCGTACAGAGTCAGGGTTTATTCAGCAGGGTAAGGGTCACTCACTTTGTATTGTACAGAGTCAGTGTTTATTCAGCAGGGGAAGGATCACTCACTGTGTAACCGTACAGAGTCAGTGTTTATTCAGCAGGGTAAGGGTCACTCACTGTGTAACCGTACAGAGTCAGTGTTTATTCAGCAGGATAAGGGTCACTCACTGTGTAACTGTACAGAGTCAGTGTTTATTCAGCAGGGTAAGGGTCACTCACTGTGTAACCGTACAGAGTCAGGGTTTATTCAGCAGGGTAAGGGTCACTCACTGTGTAACCGTACAGAGTCAATGTTTATTCAGCTGGGTAACGGTCACTCACTGTGTAACCGTACAGAGTCAGTGTTTATTCAGCAGGGCAAGGGTCACTCACTGTGTAACCGTACAGAGTCAGTGTTTATTCAGCAGGGTAAGGGTCACTCACTGTGTAACTGTACAGAGTCAGTGTTTATTCAGCAGGGAAAGGGTCACTCACTGTGTAACCGTACAGAGTCAGGGTTTATTCAGCAGGGTAAGGGTCACTCACTGTGTAACCGTACAGAGTCAGTGTTTATTCAGCAGGGTAAGGGTCACTCACTGTGTAACCGTACAGAGTCAGGGTTTATTCAGCAGGGTAAGGGTCACTCACTGTGTAACCGTACAGAGTCAGTGTTTATTCAGCAGGGTAAGGGTCACTCACTGTGTAACCGTACAGAGTCAGGGTTTATTCAGCAGGGTATGGGTCACTCACTGTGTAACCGTAAAGTGTCAGTGTTTATTCGGCAGGGTAAGGGTCACTCACTGTGTAACCGTACAGAGTCAGTGTTTATTCAGCAGGGTAAGGGTCACTCACTGTGTAACTGTACAGAGTCACTGTTTATTCAGCAGGGTAAGGGTCACTCACTGTGTAACGGTACACAGTCAGTATTTATTCAGCAGGGTAAGGGTCACTCACTGCGTAACCGTACAGAGACAGTGTTTATTCAGCAGGGGAAGGGTCACTCACTGTGTAACTGTAGAGAGTCAGTGTTTATTCAGCAGGGTAAGGGTCACTCGCTGTGTAACCGTACAGAGTCAGTGTTTATTCAGCAGGGTAAGGGTCATTAGCTGTGTAACGGTACACAGTCAGTGTTTATTCAGCAGGGTAAGGGTCATTCGCTGTGTAACCGTACAGAGTCAGTGTTTATTCAGCAGGGTAAGGGTCACTCATTGTGTAACCGTACAGTGTCAGTGTTTAATCAGCGGGGTCAGGGTCACTCACTGTGTAACTGTACAGTGTCAGTTTTTATTCAGCAGGGTAAGGGTCACTCACTGTGTAACCGTACAGAGTCAGTGTTTCTTCAGCAGTGTAAGGGTCACTCACTGTGTAACCGTACAGAGTCAGGGTTTATTCAACAGGGTAAGGGTCACTCACTGTGTAACTGTACCGAGTCAGTGTTTATTCAACAGGGTAAGGGTCACTCACTGTGTAACCGTACAGAGTCAGTGTTTAATCAGCAGGGTAAGTGTCACTCACTGTGTAACCGTACAGAGTCAGTGTTTATTCAGCAGGGTAAGGGTCACTCACTGTGTAACCGTACAGAGTCAGTGTTTATTCAGCAGGGTAAGGGTCACTCACTGTGTAACCGTACAGAGTCATGTTTATTCAGCAGGGTAAGGGTCACTCACTGTGTAACTGTACAGAGTCAGTGTTTATTCAGCAGGGTAAGGGTCACTGTGTAACTGTACAGAGTCAGTGTTTATTCAGCAGGGTAAGGGTCACTCACTGTGTAACCGTACAGAGTCAGTGTTTATTCAGCAGGGTAAGGGTCACTCACTGTGTAACCGTACAGAGTCAGTGTTTATACAGCAGGGTAAAGGTCACTTACTGTGTAACCGTGCAGAGTCAGTGTTTATTCAGCAGGGTAAGGGTCACTCATTGTGTAACCGTACAGAGTCAGTGTTTATTCAGCAGGGTAAGGGTCACTCACTGTGTAACCGTACAGAGTCATGTTTATTCAGCAGGGTAAGGGTCACTCACTGTGTAACTGTACAGAGTCAGTGTTTATTCAGCAGGGTAAGGGTCACTCACTGTGTAACCGTACAGAGTCAGGGTTTATTCAGCATGGTAAGGGTCACTCACTGTGTAACTGTACCGAGTCAGTTTTTATTCAGCAGGGTAAGGGTCACTCACTGTGTAACCGTACAGAGTCAGAGTTTATTCAGCAGGGTAAGGGTCACTCACTGTGTAACCGTACAGAGTCAGTGTTTATTCAGCAGGGTAAGGGTCACTCACTGTGTAACCGTACAGAGTCATGTTTATTCAGCAGGGTAAGGGTCACTCACTGTGTAACTGTACACACTCATCGTTTATTCAGCAGGGTAAGGGTCACTCACTGTGTAACCGTACAGGGTCAGGGTTTATTCAGCAGGGTAAGGGTCACTCACTGTGTAACCGTACAGAGTCAGTGTTTAATCAGCAGGGTAAGTGTCACTCACTGTGTAACCGTACAGGGTCAGGGTTTATTCAGCAGGGTAAGGGTCACTCACTGTGTAACCGTACAGAGTCAGTGTTTATTCAGCAGGGTAAGGGTCACTCACTGTGTAACCGTACAGAGTCAGTTTTTATTCAGCAGGGTAAGGGTCACTCACTGTGTAACCGTACAGAGTCAGTGTTTCTTCAGCAGTGTAAGGGTCACTCACTGTGTAACCGTACAGAGTCAGGGTTTATTCAGCAGGGTAAGGGTCTCTCACTGTGTAACTGTACCGAGTCAGTGTTTATTCAGCAGGGTAAGGGTCACTCACTGTGTAACCGTACAGAGTCAGTGTTTATTCAGCAGGGTAAGGGTCACTCACTGTGTAACCGTACAGAGTCAGTGTTTATTCAGCAGGGTAAGGGTCACTCACTGTGTAACTGTACACACTCATCGTTTATTCAGAAGGGTAAGGGTCACTCACTGTGTAACCGTACAGGGTCAGGGTTTATTCAGCAGGGTAAGGGTCACTCACTGTGTAACCGTACAGAGTCAGTGTTTAATCAGCAGGGTAAGTGTCACTCACTGTGTAACCGTACAGGGTCAGGGTTTATTCAGCAGGGTAAGGGTCACTCACTGTGTAACCGTACAGAGTCAGTGTTTATTCAGCAGGGTAAGGGTCACTTACTGTGTAACCGTACAGAGTCATGTTTATTCAGCAGGGTAAGGGTCACTCACTGTGTAACTGGACACACTCATCGTTTATTCAGCAGGGTAAGGGTCACTCACTGTGTAACTGTACAGAGTCAGTGTTTATTCAGCAGGGTAAGGGTCACTCACTGTGTTACCGTACAGAGCCAGTGTTTATTCAGCAGGGTAAGGGTCACTCACTGTGTAACCGTACAGAGTCAGTGTTTATGCAGCAGGGTAAGGGTCACTCACTGTGTAACCGTACAGAGTCAGAGTTTATTCAGCAGGGTAAGGGTCACTCACTGTGTAACCGTACAGAGTTAGTGTTTATTGCGCAGGGTAAAGGTCACTCACTGTGTAACTGTACAGAGTCAGTGATTATTCAGCAGGGTAAGGGTCACTCACTGTGTAACCGTACAGAGTCAGGGTTTATTCAGCAGGGTAAGGGTGACTCACTGTGTAACCGGACAAAGTCAGTGTTTGTTCAGCGGGGTAAGGGTCACTCACTGTGTAACCGTACAGAGTTAGTGTTTATTGCGCAGGGTAAAGGTCACTCACTGTGTAACTGTACAGAGTCAGTGATTATTCAGCAGGGTAAGGGTCACTCACTGTGTAACCGTACAGAGTCAGGGTTTATTCAGCAGTGTAAGGGTCACTCACTGTGTAATCGGACAAAGTCAGTGTTTGTTCAGCAGGGTAAGGGTCACTCACTGTGCAAACGTACAGAGTCAGGGTTTATTCAGCAGGGTAACGGTCACTCACTGTGTAACCGTACAGAGTCAGTGTTTGTTCAGCAGGGTAAGGGTCACTCACTGTGTAACCGTACAGAATCAGGGTTTATTCAGCAGGGTAAGGGTCAGTAACTGTGTGACCGTACAGAGTCAGGGTTTATTCAGCAGGGTAAGGGTCACTGACTGTGTAACTGTACAGAGTCAGGGTTTATTCAGCAGGGTAAGGGTCACTCACTGTGTAACCGTACAGAGTCAGTGTTTATTCAGCAGGGTAAGGGTCACTCACTGTGTAACCGTACAGAGTCAGTGTTTATTCAGCAGGGTAAGGGTCACTCACTGTGTAACTGTACAGAGTCAGTGTTTATTCAGCAGGGTAAGGGTCACTCACTGTGTAACCGTACAGAGTCAGGGTTTATTCAGCATGGTAAGGGTCACTCACTGTGTAACAGTACAGAGTCAGTTTTTATTCAGCAGGGTAAGGGTCACTCACTGTGTAACCGTACAGAGTCAGTGTTTATTCAGCAGGGTAAGGGTCACTCACTGTGTAACCGTACAGAGTCATGTTTATTCAGCAGGGTAAGGGTCACTCACTGTGTAACTGTACACACTCATCGTTTATTCAGCAGGGTAAGGGTCACTCATTGTGTAACCGTACAGGGTCAGGGTTTATTCAGCAGGGTAAGGGTCACTCACTGTGTAACCGTACAGAGTCAGTGTTTAATCAGCAGGGTAAGTGTCACTCACTGTGTAACCGTACAGGGTCAGGGTTTATTCAGCAGGGTAAGGGTCACTCACTGTGTAACCGTACAGAGTCAGTGTTTATTCAGCAGGGTAAGGGTCACTCACTGTGTAACCGTACAGAGTCATGTTTATTCAGCAGGGTAACGGTCACTCACTGTGTAACTGTACACACTCATCGTTTATTCAGCAGGGTAAGGGTCACTCACTGTGTAACTGTACAGAGTCAGTGTTTATTCAGCAGGGTAAGGGTCACTCACTGTGTAACCCTACAGAGTCAGTGTTTATTCAGCAGGGTAAGGGTCACTCACTGTGTAACTGTACACACTCATCGTTTATTCAGCAGAGTAAGGGTCACTCACTGTGTAACCGTGCAGAGTAAGGGTTTATTCAGCAGGTTAAGCGTCACACACTGTGTAACTGTACAGAGTCAGTGTTTATTCAGCAGGGTAAGGGTCACTCACTGTGTAACCCTACAGAGTCAGTGTTTATTCAGCAGTGTAAGGGTCATTCGCTGTGTAACCGTATAGACTCAGTGTTTATTCAGCAGGGTAAGGGTCACTCACTGTGTTACCGTACAGAGCCAGTGTTTATTCAGCAGGGGAAGGGTCACTCACTGTGTAACCGTACAGAGTCAGTGTTTATTCAGCAGGGTAAGGGTAACTCACTGTGTAACCGTACAGGGTCAGTGTTTATTCAGCAGGGTAAGGGTCACTCACTGTGTAACCGTACAGAGTCAGTGTTTATGCTGCAGGGTAAGGGTCACTCACTGTGTAACCGTACAGAGTCAGGGTTTATTCAACAGGATAAGGGTCACTCACTGTGTAACTGTACCGAGTCAGTGTTTATTCAGCAGTGTAAGGGTCACTCACTGTGTAACCGTACAGAGTCAGTGTTTATACAGCAGGGTAAGGGTCACTCACTGTGTAACCGTACAGAGTCAGGGTTTATTCAGCAGGGTAAGGGTCACTCACTGTGTAACCGTACAGAGTCATGTTTATTCAGCAGGGTAAGGGTCACTCGCTGTGTAACTGTACACACTCATCGTTTATTCAGCAGGGTAAGGGTCACTCACTGTGTAACCGTACAGAGTAAGGGTTTATTCAGCAGGTTAAGCGTCACTCACTGTGTAACTGTACAGAGTCAGTGTTTGTTCAGCAGGGTAAGGGTCACTCACGGTGTAACTGTACAGAGTCAGGGTTTATTCAGCAGGGTAAGGGTCACTCACTGTATAACCGTACAGAGTCAGGGTTTATTCAGCAGGGTAAGGGTCACTCACTGTGTAACCGCACAGAGTCAGGGTTTATTCAGCAGGGTAAGGGTCATTCGCTGTGTAACCGTACAGAGTCAGGGTTTATTCAGCAGGGTAAGGGTCACTCACTGTGTAACCGTACAGAGTCAGTGTTTATTCAGCAGGGTAAGGGTCACTCACTGTGTAACCGTACAGAGTCAGTGTTTATTCAGCAGGGTAAGGGTCACTCACTGTGTTACCGTACAGAGTCAGTGTTTATGCAGAAGGGTAAGGGTCACTCACTGTGTAACCGTACAGAGTCAGTGTTTATTCAGCAGGGTAAGGGTCACTCACTGTGTAACCGTACAGAGTCAGTGTTGGTTCAGCAGGGTAAGGGTCACTCGCTGTGTAACCGTACAGAGTCAGTGTTTGTTCAGCAGGGTAAAGGTCACTCACTGTGTAACTGTACAGAGTCAGTGATTATTCAGCAGGGTAAGGGTCACTCACTGTGTAACCGTACAGAGTCAGGGTTTATTCAGCAGGGTATGGGTGACTCACTGTGTAACCGGACAAAGTCAGTGTTTGTTCAGCGGGGTAAGGGTCACTCACTGTGTAAACGTACAGAGTCAGGGTTTATTCAGCAGGGTAACGGTCACTCACTGCGTAACCGTACAGAGTCAGTGTTTGTTCAGCAGGGTAAGGGTCATTCACTGTGTAACCGTACAGAATCAGGGTTTATTCAGCAGGGTAAGGGTCAGTAACTGTGTGACCGTACAGAGTCAGGGTTTATTCAGCAGGGTAAGGGTCACTCACTGTGTAACTGTACAGAGTCAGGGTTTATTCAGCAGTGTAAGGGTCACTCACTGTCTAACTGTACAGAGTCAGTGTTTATTCAGCAGGGTAAGGGTCACTCACTGTGTAACTGTACAGAGTCAGTGTTTATTCAGCAGGGTAAGGGTCACTCACTGTGTAACTGTACAGAGTCAGTGTTTATTCAGCAGGGTAAGGGTCAGTCACTGTGTAACCGTACAGAGTCAGTGTTTATTCAGCAGGGTAAGGGTCACTCACTGTGTAACTGTACAGAGTCAGGGTTTATTCAGCAGGGTAAGGGTCAGTCACTGTGTAACCGTACAGAGTCAGTGTTTATTCAGCAGGGTAAGGGTCACTCGCTGTGTAACCGTACAGAGTCAGTGTTTATTCAGCAGGGTAAGGGTCATTAGCTGTGTAACGGTACACAGTCAGTGTTTATTCAGCAGGGTAAGGGTCATTCGCTGTGTAACCGTACAGAGTCAGTGTTTATTCAGCAGGGTAAGGGTCACTCATTGTGTAACCGTACAGTGTCAGTGTTTAATCAGCGGGGTCAGGGTCACTCACTGTGTAACTGTACAGTGTCAGTTTTTATTCAGCAGGGTAAGGGTCACTCACTGTGTAACCGTACAGAGTCAGTGTTTCTTCAGCAGTGTAAGGGTCACTCACTGTGTAACCGTACAGAGTCAGGGTTTATTCAACAGGGTAAGGGTCACTCACTGTGTAACTGTACCGAGTCAGTGTTTATTCAACAGGGTAAGGGTCACTCACTGTGTAACCGTACAGAGTCAGTGTTTATTCAGCAGGGTAAGGGTCACTCACTGTGTAACCGTACAGAGTCAGTGTTTATTCAGCAGGGTAAGGGTCACTCACTGTGTAACCGTACAGAGTCATGTTTATTCAGCAGGGTAAGGGTCACTCACTGTGTAACTGTACAGAGTCAGTGTTTATTCAGCAGGGTAAGGGTCACTGTGTAACTGTACAGAGTCAGTGTTTATTCAGCAGGGTAAGGGTCACTCACTGTGTAACCGTACAGAGTCAGTGTTTATTCAGCAGGGTAAGGGTCACTCACTGTGTAACCGTACAGAGTCAGTGTTTATACAGCAGGGTAAAGGTCACTTACTGTGTAACCGTGCAGAGTCAGTGTTTATTCAGCAGGGTAAGGGTCACTCATTGTGTAACCGTACAGAGTCAGTGTTTATTCAGCAGGGTAAGGGTCACTCACTGTGTAACCGTACAGAGTCATGTTTATTCAGCAGGGTAAGGGTCACTCACTGTGTAACTGTACAGAGTCAGTGTTTATTCAGCAGGGTAAGGGTCACTCACTGTGTAACCGTACAGAGTCAGGGTTTATTCAGCATGGTAAGGGTCACTCACTGTGTAACTGTACCGAGTCAGTTTTTATTCAGCAGGGTAAGGGTCACTCACTGTGTAACCGTACAGAGTCAGAGTTTATTCAGCAGGGTAAGGGTCACTCACTGTGTAACCGTACAGAGTCAGTGTTTATTCAGCAGGGTAAGGGTCACTCACTGTGTAACCGTACAGAGTCATGTTTATTCAGCAGGGTAAGGGTCACTCACTGTGTAACTGTACACACTCATCGTTTATTCAGCAGGGTAAGGGTCACTCACTGTGTAACCGTACAGGGTCAGGGTTTATTCAGCAGGGTAAGGGTCACTCACTGTGTAACCGTACAGAGTCAGTGTTTAATCAGCAGGGTAAGTGTCACTCACTGTGTAACCGTACAGGGTCAGGGTTTATTCAGCAGGGTAAGGGTCACTCACTGTGTAACCGTACAGAGTCAGTGTTTATTCAGCAGGGTAAGGGTCACTCACTGTGTAACCGTACAGAGTCAGTTTTTATTCAGCAGGGTAAGGGTCACTCACTGTGTAACCGTACAGAGTCAGGGTTTCTTCAGCAGTGTAAGGGTCACTCACTGTGTAACCGTACAATGTCAGGGTTTATTCAACTGGGTAAGGGTCACTCACTGTGTAACTGTACCGAGTCAGTGTTTATTCAGCAGGGTAAGGGTCACTCACTGTGTAACCGTACAGAGTCAGTGTTTATTCAGCAGGGTAAGGGTCACTCACTGTGTAACCGTACAGAGTCATGTTTATTCAGCAGGGTAAGGGTCACTCACTGTGTAACTGTACACACTCATCGTTTATTCAGAAGGGTAAGGGTCACTCACTGTGTAACCGTACAGGGTCAGGGTTTATTCAGCAGGGTAAGGGTCACTCACTGTGTAACCGTACAGAGTCAGTGTTTAATCAGCAGGGTAAGGGACACTCACTGTGTAACCGTACAGAGTCATGTTTATTCAGCAGGGTAAGGGTCACTCACTGTGTAACTGGACACACTCATCGTTTATTCAGCAGGGTAAGGGTCACTCACTGTGTAACCGTACAGAGTCAGTGTTTATTCAGCAGGGTAAGGGTCACTCACTGTGTTACCGTACAGAGCCAGTGTTTATTCAGCAGGGTAAGGGTCACTCACTGTGTAACCGTACAGAGTCAGTGTTTATGCAGCAGGGTAAGGGTCACTCACTGTGTAACCGTACAGAGTCAGAGTTTATTCAGCAGGGTAAGGGTCACTCACTGTGTAACCGTACAGAGTTAGTGTTTATTGCGCAGGGTAAAGGTCACTCACTGTGTAACTGTACAGAGTCAGTGATTATTCAGCAGGGTAAGGGTCACTCACTGTGTAACCGTACAGAGTCAGGGTTTATTCAGCAGGGTAAGGGTGACTCACTGTGTAACCGGACAAAGTCAGTGTTTGTTCAGCGGGGTAAGGGTCACTCACTGTGTAACCGTACAGAGTTAGTGTTTATTGCGCAGGGTAAAGGTCACTCACTGTGTAACTGTACAGAGTCAGTGATTATTCAGCAGGGTAAGGGTCACTCACTGTGTAACCGTACAGAGTCAGGGTTTATTCAGCAGGGTAAGGGTCACTCACTGTGTAACTGTACAGAGTCAGTGTTTATTCAGCAGGGTAAGGGTCACTCACTGTGTAATCGGACAAAGTCAGTGTTTGTTCAGCAGGGTAAGGGTCACTCACTGTGCAAACGTACAGAGTCAGGGTTTATTCAGCAGGGTAACGGTCTCTCACTGTGTAACCGTACAGAGTCAGTGTTTGTTCAGCAGGGTAAGGGTCACTCACTGTGTAACCGTACAGAATCAGGGTTTATTCAGCAGGGTAAGGGTCAGTAACTGTGTGACCGTACAGAGTCAGGGTTTATTCAGCAGGGTAAGGGTCACTGACTGTGTAACTGTACAGAGTCAGGGTTTATTCAGCAGGGTAAGGGTCACTCACTGTGTAACCGTACAGAGTCAGTGTTTATTCAGCAGGGTAAGGGTCACTCACTGTGTAACCGTACAGAGTCAGTGTTTATTCAGCAGGGTAAGGGTCACTCACTGTGTAACTGTACAGAGTCAGTGTTTATTCAGCAGGGTAAGGGTCACTCACTGTGTAACCGTACAGAGTCAGGGTTTATTCAGCATGGTAAGGGTCACTCACTGTGTAACAGTACAGAGTCAGTTTTTATTCAGCAGGGTAAGGGTCACTCACTGTGTAACCGTACAGAGTCAGTGTTTATTCAGCAGGGTAAGGGTCACTCACTGTGTAACCGTACAGAGTCATGTTTATTCAGCAGGGTAAGGGTCACTCACTGTGTAACTGTACACACTCATCGTTTATTCAGCAGGGTAAGGGTCACTCATTGTGTAACCGTACAGGGTCAGGGTTTATTCAGCAGGGTAAGGGTCACTCACTGTGTAACCGTACAGAGTCAGTGTTTAATCAGCAGGGTAAGTGTCACTCACTGTGTAACCGTACAGGGTCAGGGTTTATTCAGCAGGGTAAGGGTCACTCACTGTGTAACCGTACAGAGTCAGTGTTTATTCAGCAGGGTAAGGGTCACTCACTGTGTATCCGTACAGAGTCATGTTTATTCAGCAGGGTAACGGTCACTCACTGTGTAACTGTACACACTCATCGTTTATTCAGCAGGGTAAGGGTCACTCACTGTGTAACTGTACAGAGTCAGTGTTTATTCAGCAGGGTAAGGGTCACTCACTGTGTAACCCTACAGAGTCAGTGTTTATTCAGCAGGGTAAGGGTCACTCACTGTGTAACTGTACACACTCATCGTTTATTCAGCAGAGTAAGGGTCACTCACTGTGTAACCGTGCAGAGTAAGGGTTTATTCAGCAGGTTAAGCGTCACACACTGTGTAACTGTACAGAGTCAGTGTTTATTCAGCAGGGTAAGGGTCACTCACTGTGTAACCCTACAGAGTCAGTGTTTATTCAGCAGTGTAAGGGTCATTCGCTGTGTAACCGTATAGACTCAGTGTTTATTCAGCAGGGTAAGGGTCACTCACTGTGTTACCGTACAGAGCCAGTGTTTATTCAGCAGGGTAAGGGTCACTCACTGTGTAACCGTACAGAGTCAGTGTTTATTCAGCAGGGTAAGGGTAACTCACTGTGTAACCGTACAGGGTCAGTGTTTATTCAGCAGGGTAAGGGTCACTCACTGTGTAACCGTACAGAGTCAGTGTTTATGCAGCAGGGTAAGGGTCACTCACTGTGTAACCGTACAGAGTCAGGGTTTATTCAACAGGATAAGGGTCACTCACTGTGTAACTGTACCGAGTCAGTGTTTATTCAGCAGTGTAAGGGTCACTCACTGTGTAACCGTACAGAGTCAGTGTTTATACAGCAGGGTAAGGGTCACTCACTGTGTAACCGTACAGAGTCATGTTTATTCAGCAGGGTAAGGGTCACTCGCTGTGTAACTGTACACACTCATCGTTTATTCAGCAGGGTAAGGGTCACTCACTGTGTAACCGTACAGAGTAAGGGTTTATTCAGCAGGTTAAGCGTCACTCACTGTGTAACTGTACAGAGTCAGTGTTTGTTCAGCAGGGTAAGGGTCACTCACGGTGTAACTGTACAGAGTCAGGGTTTATTCAGCAGGGTAAGGGTCACTCACTGTATAACCGTACAGAGTCAGGGTTTATTCAGCAGGGTAAGGGTCACTCACTGTGTAACCGCACAGAGTCAGGGTTTATTCAGCAGGGTAAGGGTCATTCGCTGTGTAACCGTACAGAGTCAGGGTTTATTCAGCAGGGTAAGGGTCACTCACTGTGTAACCGTACAGAGTCAGTGTTTATTCAGCAGGGTAAGGGTCACTCACTGTGTAACCGTACAGAGTCAGTGTTTATTCAGCAGGGTAAGGGTCACTCACTGTGTTACCGTACAGAGTCAGTGTTTATTCAGCAGGGTAAGGGTCACTCACTGTGTAACCGTACAGAGTCAGTGTTGGTTCAGCAGGGTAAGGGTCACTCGCTGTGTAACCGTACAGAGTCAGTGTTTGTTCAGCAGGGTAAAGGTCACTCACTGTGTAACTGTACAGAGTCAGTGATTATTCAGCAGGGTAAGGGTCACTCACTGTGTAACCGTACAGAGTCAGGGTTTATTCAGCAGGGTATGGGTGACTCACTGTGTAACCGGACAAAGTCAGTGTTTGTTCAGCGGGGTAAGGGTCACTCACTGTGTAAACGTACAGAGTCAGGGTTTATTCAGCAGGGTAACGGTCACTCACTGCGTAACCGTACAGAGTCAGTGTTTGTTCAGCAGGGTAAGGGTCATTCACTGTGTAACCGTACAGAATCAGGGTTTATTCAGCAGGGTAAGGGTCAGTAACTGTGTGACCGTACAGAGTCAGGGTTTATTCAGCAGGGTAAGGGTCACTCACTGTGTAACTGTACAGAGTCAGGGTTTATTCAGCAGGGTAAGGGTCACTCACTGTGTAACTGTACAGAGTCAGTGTTTATTCAGCAGGGTAAGGGTCAGTCACTGTGTAACCGTACAGAGTCAGTGTTTATTCAGCAGGGTAAGGGTCACTCACTGTGTAACTGTACAGAGTCAGGGTTTATTCAGCAGGGTAAGGGTCAGTCACTGTGTAACCGTACAGAGTCAGTGTTTATTCAGCAGGGTAAGGGTCACTCACTGTGTAACCGTACAGAGACAGGGTTTATTCAGCAGGGTAAGGGTCACTCACTGTGTAACTGTACAGAGTCAGGGTTTATTCAGCAGGGTAAGGGTCACTCACTGTGTAACCGTACAGAGTCAGTGTTTATTCAGCAGGGTAAGGGTCACTCACTGTGTAACTGTACAGAGTCAGTGTTTATTCAGCAGGGTAAGGGTCACTCACTGTGTAACTGTACAGAGTCAGTGTTTATTCAGCAGGGTAAGGGTCACTCACTGTGTAACCGTACAGAGTCGGTGTTTATTCAGCAGGGTAAGGGTCACTTACTGTGTAACCGTACAGAGTCAGTGTTTATTCAGCAGGGTAAGGGTCACTCACTGTGTAACCGTACAGAGTCAGGGTTTATTCAGCAGGGTACGGGTCACTCACTGTGTAACCGTACAGTGTCAGTGTTTATTCAGCAGGGTAAGGGTCACTCACTGTGTAACCCTACAGAGTCAGTGTTTATTCCGCAGGGTAAGGGCCACTCACTGTGTAACTGTACAGAGTCAGTGTTTATTCAGCAGGGTAAGGGTCACTCACTGTGTAACCCTACAGAGTCAGTGTTTATTCAGCAGGGTAAGGGCCACTCACTGTGTAACTGTGCAGAGTCAGTGTTTATTCAGCAGGGTAAGGGTCAGTCACTGTGTAACCGTACAGAGTCAGTGTTTATTCAGCAGGGTAAGGGTCACTCACTGTGTAACTGTACAGAGTCAGTGTTTATTCAGCAGGGTAAGGGTCACTCACTGTGTAACCGTACAGAGTCAGTGTTTATTCAGCAGGGTAAGGGTCACTCACTGTGTAACTGTACAGAGTCAGTGTTTATTCAGCAGGGTAAGGGTCACTCACTGTGTAACCGTACAGAGTCAGGGTTTATTCAGCAGGGTAAGGGTCACTCACTGTGTAACCGTACAGAGTCAGTGTTTATTCAGCTGGGTAACGGTCACTCACTGTGTAACCGTACAGAGTCATGTTTATTCAGCAGGGTAAGGGTCACTCACTGTGTAACCGTACAGAGTCAGTGTTTGTTCAGCAGGGTAAGGGTCACTCACTGTGTAACCGTACAGAGTCAGTGTTTGTTCAGCAGGGTAAGGGTCACTCACTGTGTAACCGTACAGAGTCAGTGTTTGTTCAGCAGGGTAAGGGTCATTCACTGTGTAACCGTACAGAATCAGGGTTTATTCATCAGGGTAAGGGTCAGTAACTGTGTGACCGTACAGAGTCAGGGTTTATTCAGCAGGGTAAGGGTCACTCACTGTGTAACTGTACAGAGTCAGGGTTTATTCAGCAGTGTAAGGGTCACTCACTGTCTAACTGTACAGAGTCAGTGTTTATTCAGCAGGGTAAGGGTCACTCACTGTGTAACTGTACAGAGTCAGTGTTTATTCAGCAGGGTAAGGGTCAGTCACTGTGTAACCGTACAGAGACAGGGTTTATTCAGCAGGGTAAGGGTCACTCACTGTGTAACCGTACAGAGTCAGTGTTTATTCAGCAGGGTAAGGGTCACTCACTGTGTAACTGTACAGAGTCAGTGTTTATTCAGCAGGGTAAGGGTCACTCACTGTGTAACTGTACAGAGTCAGTGTTTATTCAGCAGGGTAAGGGTCACTCGCTGTGTAACCGTACAGAGTCAGTGTTTATTCAGCAGTGTAAGGGTCACTCACTGTGTAACCGTACAGAGTCGGTGTTTATTCAGCAGGGTAAGGGTCACTTACTGTGTAACCGTACAGAGTCAGTGTTTATTCAGCAGGGTAAGGGTCACTCACTGTGTAACCGTACAGAGTCGGTGTTTATTCAGCAGGGTACGGGTCACTCACTGTGTAACCGTACAGTGTCAGTGTTTATTCAGCAGGGTAAGGGTCACTCACTGTGTAACCGTACAGAGTCAGTGTTTATACAGCAGGGTAAGGGTCACTCACTGTGTAACCCTACAGAGTCAGTGTTTATTCCGCAGGGTATAGGCCACTCACTGTGTAACTGTGCAGAGTCAGTGTTTATTCAGCAGGGTAAGGGTCACTCACTGTGTAACCGTACAGAGTCAGTGTTTATTCAGCAGGGTAAGGGTCACTCACTGTGTAACTGTACAGAGTCAGTGTTTATTCAGCAGGGTAAGGGTCACTCACTGTGTAACCGTACAGAGTCAGTGTTTATTCAGCAGGGTAAGGATCACTCACTGTGTAACCGTACAGAGTCAGTCTTTATTCAGCAGGGTAAGGGTCACTCACTGTGTAACCGTACAGAGTCAGTGTTTATTCAGCAGGGTAAGGGTCACTCACTGTGTAACTGTACAGAGTCAGTGTTTATTCAGCAGGGTAAGGGTCACTCACTGTGTAACCGTACAGAGTCAGGGTTTATTCAGCAGGGTAAGGGTCACTCACTGTGTAACCGTACAGAGTCAGTGTTTATTCAGCTGGGTAACGGTCACTCACTGTGTAACCGTACAGAGTCATGTTTATTCAGCAGGGTAAGGGTCACTCACTGTGTAACCGTACAGAGTCAGTGTTTATTTAGCAGGGTAAGGGTCACTCACTGTGTAACTGTACAGAGTCAGTGTTTATTCAGCAGGGTAAGGGTCACTCACAGTGTAACCGTACAGAGTCAGGGTTTATTCAGCAGGGTAAGGGTCACTCACTGTGTAACCATACAGAGTCAGTGTTAATTCAGCAGGGTAAGGGTCACTCACTGTGTAACCGTACAGAGTCAGGGTTTATTCAGCAGGGTAAGGGTCACTCACTGTGTAACCGTACTGAGTCAGTTTTTATTCAGCAGGGTAAGGGTCACTCACTGTGTAACCGTACAGAGTCAGTGTTTATTCAGCAGGGTAAGGGTCACTCACTGTGTAACTGTACAGAGTCAGTGTTTATTCAGCAGGGTAAGGGTCACTCACTGTGTAACCGTACAGAGTCAGGGTTTATTCAGCATGGTAAGGGTCACTCACTGTGTAACTGTACAGAGTCAGTTTTTATTCAGCAGGGTTCGGGTCACTCACTGTGTAACCGTACAGAGTCAGTGTTTCTTCAGCAGTGTAAGGGTCACTCACTGTGTAACCGTACAGAGTCATGGTTTATTCAACAGGGTAAGGGTCACTCACTGTGTAACTGTACCGAGTCAGTGTTTATTCAGCAGGGTAAGGGTCACTCACTGTGTAACCGTACAGAGTCAGTGTTTATTCAGCAGGGTAAGGGTCACTCACTGTGTAACCGTACAGAGTCATGTTTATTCAGCAGGGTAAGGGTCACTCACTGTGTAACTGTGCACACTCATCGTTTATTCAGCAGGGTAAGGGTCACTCACTGTGTAACCGTACAGGGTCAGGGTTTATTCAGCATGGTAAGGGTCACTTACTGTGTAACCGTACAGAGTCAGTGTTTATTCAGCAGGGTAAGGGTCACTCACTGTGTAACCGTACAGTGTCAGTGTTTATTCAGCAGGGTAAGGGTCACTCACTGTGTAACCCTACAGAGTCAGTGTTTATTCCGCAGGGTAAGGGCCACTCACTGTGTAACTGTACAGAGTCAGTGTTTATTCAGCAGGGTAAGGGTCACTCACTGTGTAACCCTACAGAGTCAGTGTTTATTCAGCAGGGTAAGGGCCACTCACTGTGTAACCGTACAGAGTCAGTGTTTATTCAGCAGGGTAAGGGTCACTCACTGTGTAACCGTACAGAGTCAGTGTTTATTCAGCAGGGTAAGGGTCACTCACTGTGTAACCGTACAGAGTCAGTGTTTAATCAGCAGGGTAAGGGTCACTCACTGTGTAACTGTACACACTCATCGTTTATTCAGCAGGGTAAGGGTCACTCACTGTGTAACCCTACAGAGTCCGTGTTCATTAGCAGGGTAAGGGTCACTCACTGTGTAACTGTACACAGTCATCGTTTATTCAGCAGGGTAAGGGTCACTCACTGTGTAACCGTGCAGAGTAAGGGTTTATTCAGCAGGTTAAGCGTCACTCACTGTGTAACTGTACAGAGTCAGTGTTTATTCAGCAGTGTAAGGGTCATTCGCTGTGTAACCGTACAGAGTCAGTGTTTATTCAGCAGGGTAAGGGTCACTCACTGTGTTACCGTACAGAGCCAGTGTTTATTCAGCAGGGTAAGGGTCACTCACTGTGTAACCGTACAGAGTCAGTGTTTATGCAGCAGGGTAAGGGTCACTCACTGTGTAACCGTTCAGAGTCAGTGTTTATTCAGCAGGGTAAGGGTCACTCACTGTGTTACTGTACAGAGTCAGTGTTTATTCAGCAGGGTAAGGGTCACTCACTGTGTAACCGTACAGGGTCAGTGTTGGTTCAGCAGGGTAGGGGTCACTCACAGTGTCACCGTTCAGAGTCAGAGTTTATTCAGCAGGGTAAGGGTCACTCATTGTGTAACTGTACAGAGTCAGTGTTTATTCAGCAGGGTAAGGGTCACTCACTGTGTAACCGTACAGAGTCAGTGTTTATTCAGCAGGGTAAGGGTCACTCACTGTGTAACCGTACAGAGTCAGTGTTTATTCAGCAGGGTAAGGGTCACTCACTGTGTAACTGTACAGAGTCAGTGTTTATTCAGCAGGGTAAGGGTCACTCACTGGGTAACCGTACAGAGTCAGGGTTTATTCAGCATGGTAAGGGTCACTCACTGTGTAACTGTACAGAGTCAGTTTTTATTCAGCAGGGTAAGGGTCACTCACTGTGTAACCGTACAGAGTCAGTGTTTCTTCAGCAGTGTAAGGGTCACTCACTGTGTAACCGTACAGAGTCAGGGTTTATTCAACAGGGTAAGGGTCACTCACTGTGTAACTGTACCGAGTCAGTATTTAATCAGCAGGGTAAGGGTCACTCACTGTGTAACCGTACAGAGTCAGTGTTTATTCAGCAGGGTAAGAGTCACTCACTGTGTAACTGTACACACTCATCGTTTATTCAGCAGGGTAAGGGTCACTCACTGTGTAACCGTACAGGGTCAGGGTTTATTCAGCAGGGTAAGGGTCACTCACTGTGTAACCGTACAGAGTCAGTGTTTAATCAGCAGGGTAAGTGTCACTCACTGTGTAACCGTACAGGGTCAGGGTTTATTCAGCAGGGTAAGAGTCACTCACTGTGTAACCGTACAGAGTCAGTGTTTATTCAGCAGGGTAAGGGTCACTCACTGTGTAACCGTACAGAGTCAGTGTTCATTAGCAGGGTAAGGGTCACTCACTGTGTAACTGCACACAGTCATCGTTTATTCAGCAGGGTAAGGGTCACTCACTGTGTAACTGTACAGAGTCAGTGTTCATTAGCAGGGTAAGGGTCACTCACTGTGTAACCGGACAGAGTCAGTGTTTATTCAGCATGGTAAGGGTCACTCACTGTGTAACTGCACACAGTCATCGTTTATTCAGCAGGGTAAGGGTCACTCACTGTGTAACCGTACAGAGTCAGGGTTTATTCAGCATGGTAAGGGTCACTCACTGTGTAACTGTACAGAGTCAGTGTTTATTCAGCAGGGTAAGGGTCACTCACTGTGTAACTGTACAGAGTCAGTTTTTATTCAGCAGGGTAAGGGTCACTCACTGTGTAACCGTACAGAGCCAGTGTTTCTTCAGCAGTGTAAGGGTCACTCACTGTGTAACCGTACAGAGTCAGGGTTTATTCAACAGGGTAAGGGTCACTCACTGTGTAACTGTACCGAGTCAGTGTTTATTCAGCAGGGTAAGGGTCACTCACTGTGTAACCGTACAGAGTCAGTGTTTATTCAGCAGGGTAAGGGTCACTCACTGTGTAACCGTACAGAGTCATGTTTATTCAGCAGGGTAAGGGTCACTCACTGTGTAACTGTACACACTCATCGTTTATTCAGCAGGGTAAGAGTCACTCACTGTGTAACCGTACAGGGTCAGGGTTTATTCAGCAGGGTAAGGGTCACTCACTGTGTAACCGTACAGAGTCAGTGTTTAATCAGCAGGGTAAGTGTCACTCACTGTGTAACCGTACAGGGTCAGTGTTTATTCAGCAGGGTAAGGGTCACTCACTGTGTAACCGTACAGAGTCATGTTTATTCAGCAGGGTAAGGGTCACTCACTGTGTAACTGTACACACTCATCGTTTATTCAGCAGGGTAAGGGTCACTCACTGTGTAACCGTACAGAGTCAGTGTTTATTCAGCAGGGTAAGGGTCACTCACTGTGTAACCGTACAGAGTCAGGGTTTATTCAGCAGGGTAAGGGTCACTCACTGTGTAACTGTACAGAGTCAGTGTTTATACAGCAGGGTAAGGGTCACTCACTGTGTAACTGTACAGAGTCAGTGTTTGTTCAGCAGTGTAAGGGTCATTCGCTGTGTAACCGTACAGAGTCAGTGTTTATTCAGCAGGGTAAGGGTCACTCACTGTGTAACCGTACAGAGTCAGTGTTTATGCAGCAGGGTAAGGGTCACTCACTGTGTAACCGTACAGAGTCAGTGTTTATTCAGCAGGGTAAGGGTCACTCACTGTGTAACCGTACAGAGTCAGTGTTGGTTCAGCAGGGTAAGGGTCACTCACAGTGTCACCGTTCAGAGTCAGAGTTTATTCAGCAGGGTAAGGGTCACTCACTGTGTAACCGTACAGAGTTAGTGTTTATTGCACAGGGTAAAGGTCACTCACTGTGTAACTGTACAGAGTCAGTGATTATTCAGCAGGGTAAGGGTCACTCACTGTGTAACCGTACAGAGTCAGGGTTTATTCAGCAGTGTAAGGGTCACTCACTGTGTAACCGGACAAAGTCAGTGTTTGTTCAGCAGGGTAAGGGTCACTCACTGTGTAAACGTACAGAGTCAGGGTTTATTCAGCAGGGTAAGGGTCACTCACTGCGTAACCGTACAGAGTCAGTGTTTGTTCAGCAGGGTAAGGGTCATTCACTGTGTAACCGTACAGAATCAGGGTTTATTCAGCAGGGTAAGGGTCAGTAACTGTGTGACCGTACAGAGTCAGGGTTTATTCAGCAGGGTAAGGGTCACTCACTGTGTAACTGTACAGAGTCAGTGTTTATTCAGCAGGGTAAGTGTCACTCACTGTGTAACCGTACAGAGTCAGTGTTTATTCAGCAGGGTAAGGGTCACTCACTGTGTAACTGTACAGAGTCAGTGTTTATTCAGCAGGGTAAGGGTCACTCACTGTGTAACTGTACAGAGTCAGTGATTATTCAGCAGGGTAAGGGTCACTCACTGTGTAACCGTACAGAGTCAGGGTTTATTCAGCAGGGTATGGGTGACTCACTGTGTAACCGGACAAAGTCAGTGTTTGTTCAGCGGGGTAAGGGTCACTCACTGTGTAAACGTACAGAGTCAGGGTTTATTCAGCAGGGTAACGGTCACTCACTGCGTAACCGTACAGAGTCAGTGTTTGTTCAGCAGGGTAAGGGTCATTCACTGTGTAACCGTACAGAATCAGGGTTTATTCAGCAGGGTAAGGGTCAGTAACTGTGTGACCGTACAGAGTCAGGGTTTATTCAGCAGGGTAAGGGTCACTCACTGTGTAACTGTACAGAGTCAGGGTTTATTCAGCAGGGTAAGGGTCACTCACTGTGTAACTGTACAGAGTCAGTGTTTATTCAGCAGGGTAAGGGTCAGTCACTGTGTAACCGTACAGAGTCAGTGTTTATTCAGCAGGGTAAGGGTCACTCACTGTGTAACTGTACAGAGTCAGGGTTTATTCAGCAGGGTAAGGGTCAGTCACTGTGTAACCGTACAGAGTCAGTGTTTATTCAGCAGGGTAAGGGTCACTCACTGTGTAACCGTACAGAGACAGGGTTTATTCAGCAGGGTAAGGGTCACTCACTGTGTAACTGTACAGAGTCAGGGTTTATTCAGCAGGGTAAGGGTCACTCACTGTGTAACCGTACAGAGTCAGTGTTTATTCAGCAGGGTAAGGGTCACTCACTGTGTAACTGTACAGAGTCAGTGTTTATTCAGCAGGGTAAGGGTCACTCACTGTGTAACTGTACAGAGTCAGTGTTTATTCAGCAGGGTAAGGGTCACTCACTGTGTAACCGTACAGAGTCGGTGTTTATTCAGCAGGGTAAGGGTCACTTACTGTGTAACCGTACAGAGTCAGTGTTTATTCAGCAGGGTAAGGGTCACTCACTGTGTAACCGTACAGAGTCAGGGTTTATTCAGCAGGGTACGGGTCACTCACTGTGTAACCGTACAGTGTCAGTGTTTATTCAGCAGGGTAAGGGTCACTCACTGTGTAACCCTACAGAGTCAGTGTTTATTCCGCAGGGTAAGGGCCACTCACTGTGTAACTGTACAGAGTCAGTGTTTATTCAGCAGGGTAAGGGTCACTCACTGTGTAACCCTACAGAGTCAGTGTTTATTCAGCAGGGTAAGGGCCACTCACTGTGTAACTGTGCAGAGTCAGTGTTTATTCAGCAGGGTAAGGGTCAGTCACTGTGTAACCGTACAGAGTCAGTGTTTATTCAGCAGGGTAAGGGTCACTCACTGTGTAACTGTACAGAGTCAGTGTTTATTCAGCAGGGTAAGGGTCACTCACTGTGTAACCGTACAGAGTCAGTGTTTATTCAGCAGGGTAAGGGTCACTCACTGTGTAACTGTACAGAGTCAGTGTTTATTCAGCAGGGTAAGGGTCACTCACTGTGTAACCGTACAGAGTCAGGGTTTATTCAGCAGGGTAAGGGTCACTCACTGTGTAACCGTACAGAGTCAGTGTTTATTCAGCTGGGTAACGGTCACTCACTGTGTAACCGTACAGAGTCATGTTTATTCAGCAGGGTAAGGGTCACTCACTGTGTAACCGTACAGAGTCAGTGTTTGTTCAGCAGGGTAAGGGTCACTCACTGTGTAACCGTACAGAGTCAGTGTTTGTTCAGCAGGGTAAGGGTCACTCACTGTGTAACCGTACAGAGTCAGTGTTTGTTCAGCAGGGTAAGGGTCATTCACTGTGTAACCGTACAGAATCAGGGTTTATTCATCAGGGTAAGGGTCAGTAACTGTGTGACCGTACAGAGTCAGGGTTTATTCAGCAGGGTAAGGGTCACTCACTGTGTAACTGTACAGAGTCAGGGTTTATTCAGCAGTGTAAGGGTCACTCACTGTCTAACTGTACAGAGTCAGTGTTTATTCAGCAGGGTAAGGGTCACTCACTGTGTAACTGTACAGAGTCAGTGTTTATTCAGCAGGGTAAGGGTCAGTCACTGTGTAACCGTACAGAGACAGGGTTTATTCAGCAGGGTAAGGGTCACTCACTGTGTAACCGTACAGAGTCAGTGTTTATTCAGCAGGGTAAGGGTCACTCACTGTGTAACTGTACAGAGTCAGTGTTTATTCAGCAGGGTAAGGGTCACTCACTGTGTAACTGTACAGAGTCAGTGTTTATTCAGCAGGGTAAGGGTCACTCGCTGTGTAACCGTACAGAGTCAGTGTTTATTCAGCAGTGTAAGGGTCACTCACTGTGTAACCGTACAGAGTCGGTGTTTATTCAGCAGGGTAAGGGTCACTTACTGTGTAACCGTACAGAGTCAGTGTTTATTCAGCAGGGTAAGGGTCACTCACTGTGTAACCGTACAGAGTCGGTGTTTATTCAGCAGGGTACGGGTCACTCACTGTGTAACCGTACAGTGTCAGTGTTTATTCAGCAGGGTAAGGGTCACTCACTGTGTAACCGTACAGAGTCAGTGTTTATACAGCAGGGTAAGGGTCACTCACTGTGTAACCCTACAGAGTCAGTGTTTATTCCGCAGGGTATAGGCCACTCACTGTGTAACTGTGCAGAGTCAGTGTTTATTCAGCAGGGTAAGGGTCACTCACTGTGTAACCGTACAGAGTCAGTGTTTATTCAGCAGGGTAAGGGTCACTCACTGTGTAACTGTACAGAGTCAGTGTTTATTCAGCAGGGTAAGGGTCACTCACTGTGTAACCGTACAGAGTCAGTGTTTATTCAGCAGGGTAAGGATCACTCACTGTGTAACCGTACAGAGTCAGTCTTTATTCAGCAGGGTAAGGGTCACTCACTGTGTAACCGTACAGAGTCAGTGTTTATTCAGCAGGGTAAGGGTCACTCACTGTGTAACTGTACAGAGTCAGTGTTTATTCAGCAGGGTAAGGGTCACTCACTGTGTAACCGTACAGAGTCAGGGTTTATTCAGCAGGGTAAGGGTCACTCACTGTGTAACCGTACAGAGTCAGTGTTTATTCAGCTGGGTAACGGTCACTCACTGTGTAACCGTACAGAGTCATGTTTATTCAGCAGGGTAAGGGTCACTCACTGTGTAACCGTACAGAGTCAGTGTTTATTTAGCAGGGTAAGGGTCACTCACTGTGTAACTGTACAGAGTCAGTGTTTATTCAGCAGGGTAAGGGTCACTCACAGTGTAACCGTACAGAGTCAGGGTTTATTCAGCAGGGTAAGGGTCACTCACTGTGTAACCATACAGAGTCAGTGTTAATTCAGCAGGGTAAGGGTCACTCACTGTGTAACCGTACAGAGTCAGGGTTTATTCAGCAGGGTAAGGGTCACTCACTGTGTAACCGTACTGAGTCAGTTTTTATTCAGCAGGGTAAGGGTCACTCACTGTGTAACCGTACAGAGTCAGTGTTTATTCAGCAGGGTAAGGGTCACTCACTGTGTAACTGTACAGAGTCAGTGTTTATTCAGCAGGGTAAGGGTCACTCACTGTGTAACCGTACAGAGTCAGGGTTTATTCAGCATGGTAAGGGTCACTCACTGTGTAACTGTACAGAGTCAGTTTTTATTCAGCAGGGTTCGGGTCACTCACTGTGTAACCGTACAGAGTCAGTGTTTCTTCAGCAGTGTAAGGGTCACTCACTGTGTAACCGTACAGAGTCATGGTTTATTCAACAGGGTAAGGGTCACTCACTGTGTAACTGTACCGAGTCAGTGTTTATTCAGCAGGGTAAGGGTCACTCACTGTGTAACCGTACAGAGTCAGTGTTTATTCAGCAGGGTAAGGGTCACTCACTGTGTAACCGTACAGAGTCATGTTTATTCAGCAGGGTAAGGGTCACTCACTGTGTAACTGTGCACACTCATCGTTTATTCAGCAGGGTAAGGGTCACTCACTGTGTAACCGTACAGGGTCAGGGTTTATTCAGCATGGTAAGGGTCACTTACTGTGTAACCGTACAGAGTCAGTGTTTATTCAGCAGGGTAAGGGTCACTCACTGTGTAACCGTACAGTGTCAGTGTTTATTCAGCAGGGTAAGGGTCACTCACTGTGTAACCCTACAGAGTCAGTGTTTATTCCGCAGGGTAAGGGCCACTCACTGTGTAACTGTACAGAGTCAGTGTTTATTCAGCAGGGTAAGGGTCACTCACTGTGTAACCCTACAGAGTCAGTGTTTATTCAGCAGGGTAAGGGCCACTCACTGTGTAACCGTACAGAGTCAGTGTTTATTCAGCAGGGTAAGGGTCACTCACTGTGTAACCGTACAGAGTCAGTGTTTATTCAGCAGGGTAAGGGTCACTCACTGTGTAACCGTACAGAGTCAGTGTTTAATCAGCAGGGTAAGGGTCACTCACTGTGTAACTGTACACACTCATCGTTTATTCAGCAGGGTAAGGGTCACTCACTGTGTAACCCTACAGAGTCCGTGTTCATTAGCAGGGTAAGGGTCACTCACTGTGTAACTGTACACAGTCATCGTTTATTCAGCAGGGTAAGGGTCACTCACTGTGTAACCGTGCAGAGTAAGGGTTTATTCAGCAGGTTAAGCGTCACTCACTGTGTAACTGTACAGAGTCAGTGTTTATTCAGCAGTGTAAGGGTCATTCGCTGTGTAACCGTACAGAGTCAGTGTTTATTCAGCAGGGTAAGGGTCACTCACTGTGTTACCGTACAGAGCCAGTGTTTATTCAGCAGGGTAAGGGTCACTCACTGTGTAACCGTACAGAGTCAGTGTTTATGCAGCAGGGTAAGGGTCACTCACTGTGTAACCGTTCAGAGTCAGTGTTTATTCAGCAGGGTAAGGGTCACTCACTGTGTTACTGTACAGAGTCAGTGTTTATTCAGCAGGGTAAGGGTCACTCACTGTGTAACCGTACAGGGTCAGTGTTGGTTCAGCAGGGTAGGGGTCACTCACAGTGTCACCGTTCAGAGTCAGAGTTTATTCAGCAGGGTAAGGGTCACTCATTGTGTAACTGTACAGAGTCAGTGTTTATTCAGCAGGGTAAGGGTCACTCACTGTGTAACCGTACAGAGTCAGTGTTTATTCAGCAGGGTAAGGGTCACTCACTGTGTAACCGTACAGAGTCAGTGTTTATTCAGCAGGGTAAGGGTCACTCACTGTGTAACTGTACAGAGTCAGTGTTTATTCAGCAGGGTAAGGGTCACTCACTGGGTAACCGTACAGAGTCAGGGTTTATTCAGCATGGTAAGGGTCACTCACTGTGTAACTGTACAGAGTCAGTTTTTATTCAGCAGGGTAAGGGTCACTCACTGTGTAACCGTACAGAGTCAGTGTTTCTTCAGCAGTGTAAGGGTCACTCACTGTGTAACCGTACAGAGTCAGGGTTTATTCAACAGGGTAAGGGTCACTCACTGTGTAACTGTACCGAGTCAGTATTTAATCAGCAGGGTAAGGGTCACTCACTGTGTAACCGTACAGAGTCAGTGTTTATTCAGCAGGGTAAGAGTCACTCACTGTGTAACTGTACACACTCATCGTTTATTCAGCAGGGTAAGGGTCACTCACTGTGTAACCGTACAGGGTCAGGGTTTATTCAGCAGGGTAAGGGTCACTCACTGTGTAACCGTACAGAGTCAGTGTTTAATCAGCAGGGTAAGTGTCACTCACTGTGTAACCGTACAGGGTCAGGGTTTATTCAGCAGGGTAAGAGTCACTCACTGTGTAACCGTACAGAGTCAGTGTTTATTCAGCAGGGTAAGGGTCACTCACTGTGTAACCGTACAGAGTCAGTGTTCATTAGCAGGGTAAGGGTCACTCACTGTGTAACTGCACACAGTCATCGTTTATTCAGCAGGGTAAGGGTCACTCACTGTGTAACTGTACAGAGTCAGTGTTCATTAGCAGGGTAAGGGTCACTCACTGTGTAACCGGACAGAGTCAGTGTTTATTCAGCAGGGTAAGGGTCACTCACTGTGTAACTGCACACAGTCATCGTTTATTCAGCAGGGTAAGGGTCACTCACTGTGTAACCGTACAGAGTCAGGGTTTATTCAGCATGGTAAGGGTCACTCACTGTGTAACTGTACAGAGTCAGTGTTTATTCAGCAGGGTAAGGGTCACTCACTGTGTAACTGTACAGAGTCAGTTTTTATTCAGCAGGGTAAGGGTCACTCACTGTGTAACCGTACAGAGCCAGTGTTTCTTCAGCAGTGTAAGGGTCACTCACTGTGTAACCGTACAGAGTCAGGGTTTATTCAACAGGGTAAGGGTCACTCACTGTGTAACTGTACCGAGTCAGTGTTTATTCAGCAGGGTAAGGGTCACTCACTGTGTAACCGTACAGAGTCAGTGTTTATTCAGCAGGGTAAGGGTCACTCACTGTGTAACCGTACAGAGTCATGTTTATTCAGCAGGGTAAGGGTCACTCACTGTGTAACTGTACACACTCATCGTTTATTCAGCAGGGTAAGAGTCACTCACTGTGTAACCGTACAGGGTCAGGGTTTATTCAGCAGGGTAAGGGTCACTCACTGTGTAACCGTACAGAGTCAGTGTTTAATCAGCAGGGTAAGTGTCACTCACTGTGTAACCGTACAGGGTCAGTGTTTATTCAGCAGGGTAAGGGTCACTCACTGTGTAACCGTACAGAGTCATGTTTATTCAGCAGGGTAAGGGTCACTCACTGTGTAACTGTACACACTCATCGTTTATTCAGCAGGGTAAGGGTCACTCACTGTGTAACCGTACAGAGTCAGTGTTTATTCAGCAGGGTAAGGGTCACTCACTGTGTAACCGTACAGAGTCAGGGTTTATTCAGCAGGGTAAGGGTCACTCACTGTGTAACTGTACAGAGTCAGTGTTTATACAGCAGGGTAAGGGTCACTCACTGTGTAACTGTACAGAGTCAGTGTTTGTTCAGCAGTGTAAGGGTCATTCGCTGTGTAACCGTACAGAGTCAGTGTTTATTCAGCAGGGTAAGGGTCACTCACTGTGTAACCGTACAGAGTCAGTGTTTATGCAGCAGGGTAAGGGTCACTCACTGTGTAACCGTACAGAGTCAGTGTTTATTCAGCAGGGTAAGGGTCACTCACTGTGTAACCGTACAGAGTCAGTGTTGGTTCAGCAGGGTAAGGGTCACTCACAGTGTCACCGTTCAGAGTCAGAGTTTATTCAGCAGGGTAAGGGTCACTCACTGTGTAACCGTACAGAGTTAGTGTTTATTGCACAGGGTAAAGGTCACTCACTGTGTAACTGTACAGAGTCAGTGATTATTCAGCAGGGTAAGGGTCACTCACTGTGTAACCGTACAGAGTCAGGGTTTATTCAGCAGTGTAAGGGTCACTCACTGTGTAACCGGACAAAGTCAGTGTTTGTTCAGCAGGGTAAGGGTCACTCACTGTGTAAACGTACAGAGTCAGGGTTTATTCAGCAGGGTAAGGGTCACTCACTGCGTAACCGTACAGAGTCAGTGTTTGTTCAGCAGGGTAAGGGTCATTCACTGTGTAACCGTACAGAATCAGGGTTTATTCAGCAGGGTAAGGGTCAGTAACTGTGTGACCGTACAGAGTCAGGGTTTATTCAGCAGGGTAAGGGTCACTCACTGTGTAACTGTACAGAGTCAGTGTTTATTCAGCAGGGTAAGTGTCACTCACTGTGTAACCGTACAGAGTCAGTGTTTATTCAGCAGGGTAAGGGTCACTCACTGTGTAACTGTACAGAGTCAGTGTTTATTCAGCAGGGTAAGGGTCACTCACTGTGTAACTGTACAGAGTCAGTGTTTATTCAGCAGGGTAAGGGTCAGTCACTGTTTAACCGTACAGAGACAGGGTTTATTCAGCAGGGTAAGGGTCACTCACTGTGTAACTGTACAGAGTCAGTGTTTATTCAGCAGGGTAAGGGTCACTCACTGTGTAACTGTACAGAGTCAGTGTTTATTCAGCAGGGTAAGGGTCACTCACTGTGTAACTGTACAGAGTCAGTGTTTATTCAGCAGGGTAAGGGTCACTCACTGTGTAACCGTACAGAGTCGGTGTTTATTCAGCAGGGTAAGGGTCACTTACTGTGTAACCGTACAGAGTCAGTGTTTATTCAGCAGGGTAAGGGTCACTCACTGTGTAACCGTACAGAGTCGGTGTTTATTCAGCAGGGTACGGGTCACTCACTGTGTAACCGTACAGTGTCAGTGTTTATTCAGCAGGGTAAGGGTCACTCACTGTGTAACCCTACAGAGTCAGTGTTTATTCCGCAGGGTAAGGGCCACTCACTGTGTAACTGTACAGAGTCAGTGTTTATTCAGCAGGGTAAGGGTCACTCACTGTGTAACCGTACAGAGTCAGTGTTTATTCAGCAGGGTAAGGGTCACTCACTGTGTAATCGTACAGAGTCAGGGTTTATTCAGCAGGGTTAGGGTCACTCACTGTGTAACCGTACAGAGTCAAGTGTTTATTCAGCAGGGTAAGGGTCACTCACTGTGTAACCGTACAGAGTCAGGGTTTATTCTGCAGGGTCAGGGTCACTGTGTAACCGTACAGAGTCAGTGTTTATTCAGCAGGGTAAGGGTCACTCACTGTGTAACTGTACAGAGTCAGTGTTTATTCAGCAGGGTAAGGGCCACTCACTGTGTAACCGTACAGAGTCAGTGTTTATTCAGCAGGGTAAGGGTCACTCACTGTGTAACTGTACAGAGTCAGTGTTTATTCAGCAGGGTAAGGGTCACTCACTGTGTAACCGTACAGAGTCAATTGTTTATTCAGCAGGGTAAGGGCCACTCACTGTGTAACTGTACAGAGTCAGTTTTTATTCAGCAGGGTAAGGGCCACTCACTGTGTAACCGTACAGAGTCAGTGTTTATTCAGCAGGGTAAGGGTCACTCACTGTGTAACTGTACAGAGTCAGTGTTTATTCAGCAGGGTAAGGGTCACTCACTGTGTAACTGTACAGAGTCAGTGTTTATTCAGCAGGGTAAGGGTCACTCACTGTGTAACCGTACAGAGTCAGGGTTTATTCAGCAGGGTAAGGGTCACTCACTGTGTAACCGTACAGAGTCAGTGTTTATTCAGCTGGGTAATGGTCACTCACTGTGTAACCGTACAGAGTCAGTGTTTATTCAGCAGGGTAAGGGTCACTCACTGTGTAACCGTACACAGTCAGTGTTTATTTAGCAGGGTAAGGGTCACTCACTGTGTAACCGTACAGAGTCAGTGTTTATTCAGCAGGGTAAGGGTCACTCACTGTGTAACCGTACAGAGTCAGGGTTTATTCAGCAGGGTAAGGGTCACTCACTGTGTAACCGTACAGAGTCAGTGTTTATTCAGCAGGGTAAGGGTCACTCACTGTGTAACCGTACAGAGTCAGTGTTTATTCAGCAGGGTAAGGGTCACTCACTGTGTAACTGTACAGAGTCAGTGTTTATTCAGCAGGGTAAGGGTCACTCACTGTGTAACCGTACAGAGTCAGGGTTTATTCAGCAGGGTAAGGGTCACTCACTGTGTAACCGTACAGAGTCAGTGTTTATTCAGCTGGGTAACGGTCTCTCACTGTGTAACCGTACAGAGTCAGTGTTTATTCAGCAGGGTCAGGGTCACTCACTGTGTAACCGTACAGAGTCAGTGTTTATTTAGCAGGGTAAGGGTCACTCACTGTGTAACTGTACAGAGTCAGTGTTTATTCAGCAGGGTAAGGGTCACTCACTGTGTAACCGTACAGAGTCAGTGTTTATTCAGCAGGGTAAGGGTCACTCACTGTGTAACCGTACAGAGTCAGTGTTTATTCAGCAGGGTAAGGGTCACTCACTGTGTAACCGTACAGAGTCAGTGTTTATTCAGCAGGGTAAGGGTCACTCACTGCGTAACCGTACTGAGTCAGTGTTTATTCAGCAGGGTAAGGGTCACTCACTGTGTAACCGTACAGAGTCAGTGTTTATTCAGCAGGGTAAGGGTCACTCACTGTGTAACCGTACAGAGTCAGGGTTTATTCAGCAGGGTAAGGGTCACTCACTGTGTAACCGTACAGAGTCAGTGTTAATTCAGCTGGGTAACGGTCACTCACTGTGTAACCGTACAGAGTCAGTGTTTATTCAGCAGGGTAAGGGTCACTCACTGTGTAACCGTACTGAGTCAGTGTTTATTCAGCAGGGTAAGGGTCACTCACTGTGTAACTGTACAGAGTCAGTGTTTATTCAGCAGGGTTAGGGTCACTCACTGTGTAACCGTACAGAGTCAGGGTTTATTCAGCAGGGTAAGGGTCACTCACTGTGTAACCGTACAGAGTCAGTGTTTATTCAGCTGGGTAACGGTCACTCACTGTGTAACCGTACAGAGTCAGTGTTTATTCAGCAGGGTAAGGGTCACTCACTGTGTAACCGTACAGAGTCAGAGTTTATTCAGCAGGGTAAGGGTCACTCACTGTGTAACCGTAAAGTGTCAGTGTTTATTCAGCAGGGTAAGGGTCACTCACTGTGTAACCGTACAGAGATAGTGTTTATTCAGCAGGGTAAGGGTCACTCACTGTGTAACTGTACAGAGTCACTGTTTATTCAGGAGGGTAAGGGTCACTCACTGTGTAACAGTACAGAGGCAGTATTTATTCAGCAGGGTAAGGGTCACTCACTGCGTAACCGTACAGAGACAGTGTTTATTCAGCAGGGTAAGAGTCACTCACTGTGTAACTGTACAGAGTCAGTGTTTATTCAGCAGGGTAAGGGTCACTCGCTGTGTAACCGTACAGAGTCAGTGTTTATTCAGCAGGGTAAGGGTCATTCGCTGTGTAACGGTACACAGTCAGTGTTTATTCAGCAGGGTAAGGGTCATTCGCTGTGTAACGGTACACAGTCAGTGTTTATTTAGCAGGGTAAGGGTCATTCGCTGTGTAACCGTACAGAGTCAGGGTTTATTCAGCAGGGTAAGGGTCACTCACTGTGTAACTGTACAGAGTCAGTGTTTAATCAGCAGGGTAAGGGTCACTCACTGTGTAACTGTACAGAGTCAGTGTTTATTCAGCAGGGTAAGGGTCACTCACTGTGTAACTGTACAGAGTCAGTGTTTATTCAGCAGGGTAAGGGTCACTCACTGTGTAACCGTACAGTGTCAGTGTTTAATCAGCAGGGTAAGGGTCACTCACTGTGTAACCGTACAGAGTCAGGGTTTAATCAGCGGGGTAAGGGTTACTCACTGTGTAACCGTACAGAGTCAGTGTTTATTCAGCAGGGTAAGGGTCACTCACTGTGTATCCGCACAGAGTCAGTGTTTATTCAGCAGGGTAAGGGTCACTCACTGTGTAACTGTACAGAGTCAGTGTTTATTCAGCAGGGTATGGGTCACTCACTGTGTAACCGTACAGAGACAGTGTTTATTCAGCAGGGTAAGGGTCATTCGCTGTGTAACCGTACAGAGTCAGTGTTTATTCAGCAGGGTAAGGGTCACTCACTGTGTAACCGTACAGAGTCAGTGTTTATTCAGCAGGGTAAGGGTCACTCATTGTGTAACCGTACAGAGTCAGTGTTTATTCAGCATGGTAAGGGTCACTGACTGTGTAACCGTACAGAGTCAGTGTTTATTCAGCAGGGTAAGGGTCACTCACTGTGTAACTGTACAGAGTCAGTGTTTATTCAGCAGGGTAAGGGTCACTCACTGTGTAACCGTACAGAGTCAGGGTTTATTCAGCAGGGTAAGGGTCACTCACTGTGTAACTGTACAGAGTCAGTGTTTATTCAGCAGGGTAAGGGTCACTCACTGTGTAACTGTACAGAGTCAGTTTTTATTCAGCAGGGTAAGGGTCACTCACTGTGTAACCGTACAGAGTCAGGGTTTATTCAACAGGGTAAGGGTCACTCACTGTGTAACTGTACCGAGTCAGTGTTTATTCAGCAGGGTAAGGGTCACTCACTGTGTAACCGTACAGAGTCAGTGTTTATTCAGCAGGGTAAGGGTCACTCACTGTGTAACCGTACAGAGTCATGTTCATTCAGCAGGGTAAGGGTCACTCACTGTGTAACTGTACACACTCATCGTTTATTCAGCAGGGTAAGGGTCACTCACTGTGTAACTGTACAGAGTCAGTTTTTATTCAGCAGGGTAAGGGTCACTCACTGTGTAACCGTACAGAGTCAGTGTTTCTTCAGCAGTGTAAGGGTCACTCACTGTGTAACCGTACAGAGTCAGGGTTTATTCAACAGGGTAAGGGTCACTGACTGTGTAACCGTACAGAGTCAGTGTTTATTCAGCAGGGTAAGGGTCACTCACTGTGTAACCGTACAGAGTCAGTGTTTAATCAGCAGGGTAAGGGTCACTCGCTGTGTAACCGTACAGGGTCAGGGTTTATTCAGCAGGGTAAGGGTCACTCACTGTGTAACCGTACAGAGTCAGTGTTTATTCAGCAGGGTAAGGGTCACTCACTGTGTAACCGTACAGAGTCATGTTTATTCAGCATGGTAAGTGTCACTCACTGTGTAACCGTACAGGGTCAGGGTTTATTCAGCAGGGTAAGGGTCACTCACTGTGTAACCGTACAGAGTCAGTGTTTATTCAGCAGGGTAAGGGTCACTCACTGTGTAACCGTACAGAGTCAGTGTTTATTCAGCAGGGTAAGGGTCACTCACTGTGTAACCGTACAGAGTCAGGGTTTATTCAGCATGGTAAGGGTCACTCACTGTGTAACTGTACAGAGTCAGTTTTTATTCAGCAGGGTAAGGGTCACTCACTGTGTAACCGTACAGAGTCAGTGTTTCTTCAGCAGTGTAAGGGTCACTCACTGTGTAACCGTACAGAGTCAGGGTTTATTCAACAGGGTAAGGGTCACTCACTGTGTAACTGTACCGAGTCAGTGTTTATTCAGCAGGGTAAGGGTCACTCACTGTGTAACCGTACAGAGTCAGTGTTTATTCAGCAGGGTAAGGGTCACTCACAGTGTAACCGTACAGAGTCAGTGTTTATTCAGCAGGGTAAGGGTCACTCACTGTGTAACCGTACAGAGTCAGGGTTTATTCAGCAGGGTAAGGGTCACTCACTGTGTAACCGTACAGAGTCAGTGTTTATTCAGCAGGGTAAGGGTCACTCACTGTGTAACCGTACAGAGTCAGTGTTTATTCAGCAGGGTAAGGGTCACTCACTGTGTAACCGTACAGAGTCAGTGTTTAATCAGCAGGGTAAGGGTCACTCACTGTGTAACTGTACAGAGTAAGTGTTTATTCAGCAGGGTAAGTGTCACTCACTGTGTGACCGTACAGAGTCAGTGTTTATTCAGCAGGGTAAGGGTCACTCACTGTGTAACCGTACAGAGTCATGTTTATTCAGCAGGGTAAGGGTCACTCACTGTGTAACCGTACAGAGTCATGTTTATTCAGCAGGGTAAGGGTCACTCACTGTGTAACCGTACAGAGTCAGTGTTTATTCAGCAGGGTAAGGGTCACTCACTGTGTAACTGTACACACTCATCGTTTATTCAGCAGGGTAAGGGTCACTCACTGTGTAACCGTACAGAGTCAGTGTTTATTCAGCAGGGTAAGGGTCACTCACTGTGTAACCCTACAGAGTCAGTGTTTTTTCCGCAGGGTAAGGGCCACTCACTGTGTAACTGTACAGAGTCAGTGTTTATTCAGCAGGGTTATGGTCACTCACTGTGTAACCGTACACAGTCATCGTTTATTCAGCAGGGTACGGGTCACTCACTGTGTAACCGTACAGAGTAAGGGTTTATTCAGCAGGGTAAGCGTCACTCACTGTGTAACTGTACAGAGTCAGTGTTTATTCAGCAGGGTAAGGGTCACTCACTGTGTAACTGTACAGAGTCAGTGTTTATTCAGCAGGGTAAGGGTCACTCACTGTGTAACCGTACAGAGTCAGGGTTTATTCAGCATGCTAAGGGTCACTCACTGTGTAACTGCACAGAGTCAGTGTTTATTCAGCAGGGTAAGGGTCATTCGCTGTGTAACCGTACAGAGTCAGTGTTTATTCAGCAGGGTAAGGGTCACTCACTGTGTTACCGTACAGAGTAAGGGTTTATTCAGCAGGGTAAGGGTCACTCACTGTGTAACTGTACAGAGTCAGTGTTTATTCAGCAGGGTAAGGGTCACTCATTGTGTAACTGTACAGAGTCAGTGTTTATTCAGCAGGGTAAGGGTCCCTCACTGTGTAACCGTACAGAGTCAGGGTTTATTCAGCAGGGTAAGGGTCACTCACTGTGTAAACATACAGAGTCAGTGTTTATTCAGCAGGGTAAGGGTCACTCATTGTGTAACTGTACAGAGTCAGTTTTTATTCAGCAGGGTAAGGGTCCCTCACTGTGTAACCGTACAGAGTCAGTGTTTATTCAGCATGGTAAGGGTCACTGACTGTGTAACCGTACAGAGTCAGTGTTTATTCAGCAGGGTAAGGGTCACTCACTGTGTAACCGTACAGAGTCAGGGTTTATTCAGCATGGTAAGGGTCACTCACTGTGTAACTGTACAGAGTCAGTGTTTATTCAGCAGGGTAAGGGTCACTCACTGTGTAACTGTACAGAGTCAGTGTTTATTCAGCAGGGTAAGGGTCACTCACTGTGTAACCGTACAGAGTCAGGGTTTATTCAGCATGGTAAGGGTCACTCACTGTGTAACTGTACAGAGTCAGTTTTTATTCAGCAGGGTAAGGGTCACTCACTGTGTAACCGTACAGAGTCAGTGTTTCTTCAGCAGTGTAAGGGTCACTCACTGTGTAACCGTACAGAGTCAGGGTTTATTCAACAGGGTAAGGGTCACTCACTGTGTAACTGTACCGAGTCAGTGTTTATTCAGCAGGGTAAGGGTCACTCACTGTGTAACCGTACAGAGTCAGTGTTTATTCAGCAGGGTAAGGGTCACTCACTGTGTAACCGTACAGAGTCATGTTCATTCAGCAGGGTAAGGGTCACTCACTGTGTAACTGTACACACTCATCGTTTATTCAGCAGGGTAAGGGTCACTCACTGTGTAACCGTACAGGGTCTGTGTTTATTCAGCAGGGTAAGGGTCACTCACTGTGTAACCGTACAGAGTCAGTGTTTAATCAGCAGGGTAAGGGTCACTCGCTGTGTAACCGTACAGGGTCAGGGTTTATTCAGCAGGGTAAGGGTCACTCACTGTGTAACCGTACAGAGTCAGTGTTTATTCAGCAGGGTAAGGGTCACTCACTGTGTAACCGTACAGAGTCATGTTTATTCAGCAGGGTAAGGGTCACTCACTGTGTAACCGTACAGAGTCATGTTTATTCAGCAGGGTAAGGGTCACTCACTGTGTTACCGTACAGAGTAAGGGTTTATTCAGCAGGGTAAGGGTCACTCACTGTGTAACTGTACACACTCATCGTTTATTCAGCAGGGTAAGGGTCACTCACTGTGTAACTGTGCCGAGTCAGTGTTTATTCAGCAGGGTAAGTTTCACTCACTGTGTAACCGTACAGAGTCAGTGTTTATTCAGCAGGGTAAGGGTCACTCACTGTGTAACCATACAGAGTCAGTGTTTATTCAGCAGGGTAAGGGTCACTCACTGTGTAACCGTACAGAGTCAGTGTTTATTCAGCAGGGTAAGGGTCACTCACTGTGTAACTGTACACACTCATCGTTTATTCAGCAGGGTAAGGGTCACTCACTGTGTAACCGTACAGAGTCAGTGTTTATTCAGCAGGGTAAGGGTCACTCACTGTGTAACCCTACAGAGTCAGTGTTTTTTCCGCAGGGTAAGGGCCACTCACTGTGTAACTGTACAGAGTCAGTGTTTATTCAGCAGGGTAAGGGTCACTCACTGTGTAACCGTACACAGTCATCGTTTATTCAGCAGGGTACGGGTCACTCACTGTGTAACCGTACAGAGTAAGGGTTTATTCAGCAGGGTAAGCGTCACTCACTGTGTAACTGTACAGAGTCAGTGTTTATTCAGCAGGGTAAGGGTCACTCACTGTGTAACTGTACAGAGTCAGTGTTTATTCAGCAGGGTAAGGGTCACTCACTGTGTAACCGTACAGAGTCAGGGTTTATTCAGCATGCTAAGGGTCACTCACTGTGTAACTGCACAGAGTCAGTGTTTATTCAGCAGGGTAAGGGTCATTCGCTGTGTAACCGTACAGAGTCAGTGTTTATTCAGCAGGGTAAGGGTCACTCACTGTGTTACCGTACAGAGTAAGGGTTTATTCAGCAGGGTAAGGGTCACTCACTGTGTAACTGTACAGAGTCAGTGTTTATTCAGCAGGGTAAGGGTCACTCATTGTGTAACTGTACAGAGTCAGTGTTTATTCAGCAGGGTAAGGGTCCCTCACTGTGTAACCGTACAGAGTCAGGGTTTATTCAGCAGGGTAAGGGTCACTCACTGTGTAAACATACAGAGTCAGTGTTTATTCAGCAGGGTAAGGGTCACTCATTGTGTAACTGTACAGAGTCAGTTTTTATTCAGCAGGGTAAGGGTCCCTCACTGTGTAACCGTACAGAGTCAGTGTTTATTCAGCATGGTAAGGGTCACTGACTGTGTAACCGTACAGAGTCAGTGTTTATTCAGCAGGGTAAGGGTCACTCACTGTGTAACTGTACAGAGTCAGTGTTTATTCAGCAGGGTAAGGGTCACTCACTGTGTAACCGTACAGAGTCAGGGTTTATTCAGCATGGTAAGGGTCACTCACTGTGTAACTGAACAGAGTCAGTTTTTATTCAGCAGGGTAAGGGTCACTCACTGTGTAACCGTACAGAGTCAGTGTTTCTTCAGCAGTGTAAGGGTCACTCACTGTGTAACCGTACAGAGTCAGGGTTTATTCAACAGGGTAAGGGTCACTCACTGTGTAACTGTACCGAGTCAGTGTTTATTCAGCAGGGTAAGGGTCACTCACTGTGTAACCGTACAGAGTCAGTGTTTATTCAGCAGGGTAAGGGTCACTCACTGTGTAACCGTACAGAGTCATGTTCATTCAGCAGGGTAAGGGTCACTCACTGTGTAACTGTACACACTCATCGTTTATTCAGCAGGGTAAGGGTCACTCACTGTGTAACCGTACAGGGTCTGTGTTTATTCAGCAGGGTAAGGGTCACTCACTGTGTAACCGTACAGAGTCAGTGTTTAATCAGCAGGGTAAGGGTCACTCGCTGTGTAACCGTACAGGGTCAGGGTTTATTCAGCAGGGTAAGGGTCACTCACTGTGTAACCGTACAGAGTCAGTGTTTATTCAGCAGGGTAAGGGTCACTCACTGTGTAACCGTACAGAGTCATGTTTATTCAGCAGGGTAAGGGTCACTCACTGTGTAACCGTACAGAGTCATGTTTATTCAGCAGGGTAAGGGTCACTCACTGTGTAACCGTACAGAGTCATGTTTATTCAGCAGGGTAAGGGTCACTCACTGTGTAACTGTACACACTCATCGTTTATTCAGCAGGGTAAGGGTCACTCACTGTGTAACTGTACAGAGTCAGTGTTTATTCAGCAGGGTAAGGGTCCCTCACTGTGTAACCGTACAGAGTCAGGGTTTATTCAGCAGGGTAAGGGTCACTCACTGTGTAAACATACAGAGTCAGTGTTTATTCAGCAGGGTAAGGGTCACTCACTGTGTTACCGTACAGAGTCAGTGTTTATGCAGCAGGGTAAGGGTCACTCACTGTGTAACTGTACAGAGTCAGTGTTTATTCAGCAGGGTAAGGGTCACTCACTGTGTAACCGTACAGAGTCAGTGTTTATTCAGCAGGGTAAGGGTCACTCACTGTGTAACCGTACAGAGTCAGTGTTGGTTCAGCAGGGTAAGGGTCACTCACAGTGTCACCGTTCAGAGTCAGTGTTTATTCAGCAGGGTAAGGGTCACTCACTGTGTAACCGTACAGAGTTAGTGTTTATTGCGCAGGGTAAAGGTGACTCACTGTGTAACTGTACAGAGTCAGTGATTATTCAGCAGGGTAAGGGTCAGTCACTGTGTAACCATACAGAGTCAGGGTTTATTCAGCAGTGTAAGGGTCACTCACTGTGTAACCGGACAAAGTCAGTGTTTGTTCAGCAGGGTAAGGGTCACTCACTGTGTAAACGTACAGAGTCAGGGTTTATTCAGCAGTGTAAGGGTCACTCACTGTGTAACCGGACAAAGTCAGTGTTTGTTCAGCAGGGTAAGGGTCACTCACTGTGTAAACGTACAGAGTCAGGGTTTATTCAGCAGGGTAACGGTCACTCACTGTGTAACCGTACAGAGTCAGTGTTTGTTCAGCAGGGTAAGGGTCACTCACTGTGTAACCGTACAGAGTCAGTGTTTGTTCAGCAGGGTAAGGGTCATTCACTGTGTAACCGTACAGAATCAGGGTTTATTCAGCAGGGTAAGGGTCAGTAACTGTGTGACCGTACAGAGTCAGGGTTTATTCAGCAGGGTAAGGGTCACTAACTGTGTAACCGTACAGAGTCAGGGTTTATTCAGCAGGGTAAGGGTCACTAACTGTGTAACCGTACAGAGTCAGGGTTTATTCAGCAGGGTAAGGGTCACTCACTGTGTAACTGTACAGAGTCAGTGTTTATTCAGCAGGGTAAGGGTCACTCACTGTGTAACTGTACAGAGTCAGTGTTTATTCAGCAGGGTAAGGGTCACTCACTGTGTAACTGTACAGAGTCAGTGTTTATTCAGCAGGGTAAGGGTCACTCACTGTGTAACTGTACAGAGTCAGTGTTTATTCAGCAGGGTAAGGGTCACTCACTGTGTAACCGTACAGTGTCAGTGTTTATTCAGCAGGGTAAGGGTCACTCACTTTGTAACTTTACAGAGTCAGTGTTTATTCAGCAGGGTAAGGGTCACTCACTGTGTAACTGTACAGAGTCAGTGTTTATTCAGCAGGGTAAGGGTCACTCACTGTGTAACCGTACAGAGTCAGTGTTTATTCAGCATGGTAAGGGTCACTCACTGCGTAATCGTACAGAGTCAGTGTTTATTCAGCAGGGTAAGGTTCACTCACTGTGTAACCGTACAGAGTCAGTGTTTATTCAGCAGGGTAAGGGTCACTCACTGTGTAACCGTACAGAGTCAGTGTTTATTCAGCAGGGTAAGGCTCACTCACTGTGTAACCGTACAGAGTCAGTGTTTATTCAGCAGGGTAAGGCTCACTCACTGTGTAACCGTACAGAGTCAGTGTTTATTCAGCAGGGTAAGGGTCACTCACTGTGTAACCGTACAGAGTCAGTGTTTATACAGCAGGGTAAGGGTCACTCACTGTGTAACTGTACAGAGTCAGTGTTTATTCAGCAGGGTAAGGGTCACTCACTGTGTTACCGTACACAGTCAGTGTTTATTCAACAGGGTAAGGCTCACTCACTGTGTAACTGTACAGAGTCAGGGTTTATTCAGCAGGGTAAGGGTCACTCACTGTGTAACTGTACAGAGTCAGTGTTTATTCAGCAGGGTAAGGGTCACTCACTCTGTGACCGTACAGAGTCAGGGTTTATTCAGCAGGGTAAGGCTCACTCACTGTGTAACTGTACAGAGTCAGTGTTTATTCAGCAGGGTAAGGGTCACTCACTGTGTAACCGTACAGAGTCAGTGTTTATTCTGCAGGGTAAGGGCCACTCACTGTGTAACTGTACAGAGTCAGTGTTTATTCAGCAGGGTAAGGGTCACTCACTGTGTAACCGTACAGAGTCAGTGTTTATTCAGCAGGGTAAGGGTCACTCGCTGTGTAACCGTACAGAGTCTGTGTTTATACAGCAGGGTAAGGGTCACTCACTGTGTAACTGTACAGAGTCGGTGTTTATTCAGCAGGGTAATGATCACTGTGTAACCGTACAGAGTCAGTGTTTATTCAGCAGGGTAAGGGTCACTCATAGAACATAGAACATAGAAGAATACAGCGCAGTACAGGCCCTTGGGCCCTCGATGTTGCGCCGATCCAAGCCCACCTAAACTACACTAACCCACTATCCTCCATATACCTATCCAATGCCCTCTTAAATGCCCATAAAGAGGCAGAGTCCACCACTGTTACTGGCAGGGCATTCCATGAACTAACGACTCGCTGAGTGAAGAACCTACCCCTAACATCAGTCCTATATCTACCCCCCCTTAATTTAAAGCTATGCCCCCTTGTATTACCCGACTCAATACGCGGGAAAAGGTTCATACTGTCGACCCTATCTAACCCCCTAATCATCTTGTACACCTCAATCAAGTCACCCCTAAACCTTCTTTTCTCTAGTGAAAACAGCCCCAAGTGCCTCAGTCTTTCCTCATACAATTTTCCTTCCATACCAGGCAACATCCTGGTAAACCTCCTCTGCACCCGTTCCAATGCCTCCACATCCTTCCTATAGTATGGCGACCAAAACTGCACACAATATTCCAGATGCGGCCGTACCAGAGTCTTATACAACTGCATCATGACCTCAGGACTCCGGAACTCAATTCCTCTACCAATAAAAGCCAGTACACCATATGCCTTCCTCACCGCACTATTTACCTGGGTGGCAACTTTCAGAGATCTGTGTACATGGACACCAAGATCCCTCTGCTCATCCACACTACCAAGTATCCGACCATTAGCCCAGTACCCCATCTTTTTGTTATTCTTCCCAAAGTGAATCACCTCACATTTAGCTACATTGAATTCCATTTGCCACCTTTCTGCCCAGCTCTGCAGCTTCTCTATATCCTGCTGTAACCTGCCACATGCTTCCTCACTGTCAACAACTCCTCCGACTTTCGTATCATCCGCAAACTTGCTCACCCAACCTTCTAACCCCTCTTCCAGGTCATTTATAAAAATGACAAACAGCAATGGTCCCAAAACAGATCCTTGCGGAACACCGCTAGTGACGGCACTCCATGAAGAAACTTTGCCATCAACTACTACCCTCTGTCTTCTTCCATCCAGCCAATTCCTAATCCAAACCTCCAACTCACCCTCAATGCCATATCTCCGTATTTTCTGCAGTAGCCTACCATGGGGAACCTTATCAAACGCCTTACTAAAATCCATATATACCACATCTACCGCTTTCCCCTCATCAACATCCTTCGTCACCTTTTCAAAGAATTCAATAAGGTTTGTGAGGCACGACTTGCCCTTCACAAAACCATGCTGACTATCCTTGATCACATTATTCCTATCTAGATGTGCATAAATCCTATCCCTTACAATTCTCTCTAAGACTTTGCCCACAACAGAAGTGAGACTCACCGGCCTATAGTTACTAGGGCTATCCCTACTCCCCTTTTTGAACAAGGGAACCACATTTGCTATCCTCCAGTCTTCTGGCACTACTCCTGTAGACAACGAGGACATAAAAATCAAGGCCAATGGCTCTGCAATCTCCTCCCTTGCTTCCCAGAGAATCCTAGGGTAAATGCCATCAGGCCCAGGGGACTTATCTATTTTCACCTTTTCCAGGATTTCCAACACCTCTTCTCTACATACCTCAAAGCCATCCATTCTACTTATTTGTGCCTCAGTATTCTCATCGACAACAATGCCCTGTTCCTGAGTAAATACTGAAGAAAAGTATTCATTCAGTGTCTCCCCAATCTCTTCCGCCTCCACACGCAACTTCCCCCTACTATCCTTGACTGTAGGGTTACACAATGAGTGTAACTGTATGGTTACACTCATTGTGTAACCGTACAGAGTCAGTGTTTATACAGCAGGGTAAGGGTCACTCACTGTGTAACTGTACAGAGTCAGTGTTTATACAGCAGGGTAAGGGTCACTCACTGTGTAACCGTACAGAGTCAGTGTTTATACAGCAGGGTAAGGGTCACTCACTGTGTAACCGTACAGAGTCAGTGTTTATACAGCAGGGTAAGGGTCACTCACTGTGTAACTGTACAGAGTCAGGGTTTATTCAGCAGGGTAAGGGTCACTCACTGTGTAACCGTACAGAGTCAGTGTTTATTCCGCAGGGTAAGGATCACTCACTGTGTAACCGTACTGAGTCAGTGTTTATTCAGCAGGGTAAGGGTCACTCACTGTGTAACCGTACAGAGTCAGTGTTTATTCAGCAGGGTAAGGGTCACTAACTGTGTAACTGTACAGAGTCAGTGTTTATTCAGCAGGGTAAGGGTCACTCACGGTGTAACCGTACAGAGTCAGTGTTTATTCAGCATGGTAAGGGGCACTCACTGTGTAACCGTACAGAGTCAGTGTTTATTCAGCAGGGTAACGGTCACTCACTGTGTAACCGTTCAGAGTCAGTGTTTATTCAGCAGGGTAAGGGTCACTCACTGTGTAACAGTACAGAGTCAGTATTTATTCAGCAGGGTAAGGGTCACTCACTGTGTAACCGTACAGAGACAGTGTTTATTCAGCAGGGTAAGGGTCACTCACTGTGTAACAGTACAGAGTCAGTATTATTCAGCAGGGTAAGGGTCACTCACTGTGTAACCGTACAGAGACAGTGTTTATTCAGCAGGGTAAGGGTCACTCACTGTGTAACCGTACAGAGTAAGTGTTTATACATCAGTGTAAGGGTCACTCACTGTGTAACCGCACAGAGACAGTGTTTATTCAGCAGGGTAAGGGTCACTCACTGTGTAACCGTACAGAGTAAGTGTTTATACATCAGTGTAAGGGTCACTCGCTGTGTAACCGTACAGAGTCAGTGTTTATTCAGCAGGGTAAGGGTCACTCACTGTGTAATTGTACAGAGTCAGTGTTTATACAGCAGGGTAAGGGTCACTCACTGTGTAACTGTACAGAGTCGGTGTTTATTCAGCAGGATAATGATCACTGTGTAACCGTACAGAGTCAGTGTTTATTCAGCAGGGTAAGGGTCACTCATTGTGTAACCGTACAGAGTCAGTGTTTATTCAGCGGGGTAAGGGTCACTCACTGTGTAACCGCACAGAGACAGTGTTTATTCAGCAGGGTAAGGGTCACTCACTGTGTAACCGTACAGAGTCAGTGTTTATTCAGCATGGTAAGGGTCACTCACTGCGTAATCGTACAGAGTCAGTGTTTATTCAGCAGGGTAAGGGTCACTCACTGTGTAACTGTACAGAGTCAGTGTTTATTCAGCAGAGTAAGGGTCACTCACTGTGTAACTGTACAGAGTTAACGTTTATTCAGCAGGGTAAGGGTCACTCACTGTGTAACTGTACAGAGTTAACGTTTAATCAGCTGGGTAAGGGTCACTCACTGTGTAACCGTACAGAGTCAGTGTTTATTCAGCAGGGTAAGGGTCACTCACTGTGTAACCGTACAAAGTCAGTGTTTATTCAGCAGGGTAAGGGTCACTCACTGTGTAACTGTACAGAGTCAGGGTTTATTCAACAGGGTAAGGGTCACTCACTGTGTAACCGTACAGAGTCAGTGTTTATTCAGCAGGGTAAGGGTCACTCACTGTGTAACCGTACAGAGTCAGTGTTTATTCAGCAGGGTAAGGGTCACTCACTGTGTAACCGTACAAAGTCAGTGTTGATTCAGCAGGGTAAGGGTCACTCCCTGTGTAACCGTACAGAGTTCGGGGTTTTTCAGCAGGGTAAGGGTCACTCAGTGTGTAACCATACAGAGTCAGTGTTTATTCAGCAGGGTCAGGGTCACTCACTGTGTAACCGTACAGAGTCAGGGTTTATTCAGCAGGGTAAGGGTCACTCACTGTGTAACCGTACAGAGTCAGTGTTTATTCAGCAGGGTAAGGGTCACTCACTGTGTAACTGTACAGAGTCAGTGTTTATTCAGCAGGGTAAGGGTCACTCACTGTGTAACTGTACAGAGTCAGTATTTATTCAGCAGGGTAAGGGTCACTCACTGTGTAACCGTACAGAGTCAGGGTTTATTCAGCAGGGTAAGGGTCACTCACTGTGTAACTGTACAGAGTCATTGTTTATTCAGCAGGGTAAGGGTCACTCACTGTGTAACCGTACAGAGTCAGTGTTTATTCAGCAGTGTAAGGCTCACTCACTGTGTAACCGTACAGAGTCAGGGTTTATACAGCAGGGTACGGGTCACTCACTGTGTTACCGTACAGAGTCCGGGTTTATTCAGCAGGGTAAGGGTCACTCACTGTGTAACCGTACAGAGTCCGGGTTTATTCAGCAGGGTAAGGGTCACTCACTGTGTAACTGTACAGAGTCAGTGTTTATTCAGCAGGGTAAGGGTCACTCACTGTGTAACCGTACAGAGTCAGTGGTTATTTAGCAGGGTAAGGGTCACTCACTGTGTAACTGTACAGAGTCAGTGTTTATTCAGCAGGGTAAGGGTCACTCACTGTGTAACCGTACAGAGTCAGTGTTTATTCAGCAGGGTAAGGGTCACTCACTGTGTAACCGTACAGAGTCCGGGTTTATTCAGCAGGGTAAGGGTCATTCACTGTGTAACCGTACAGAGTCAGTGTTTATTCAGCAGTGTCAGGGTCACTCACTGTGTAACCGTACAGAGTCAGTGTTTATTCAGCAGGGTAAGGGTCACTCACTGTGTAACCGTACAGAGTCAGTGTTTATTCAGCAGGGTAAGTGTCACTCACTGTGTAACTGTACAGAGTCAGGGTTTATACAGCAGGGTAAGGGTCACTCACTGTGTAACTGTACAGAGTCAGGGTTTATACAGCAGTGTAAGGGTCACTCACTGTGTAACCGTACAGAGTCAGTGTTTATTCAGCAGGGTAAGGGTCACTCACTGTGTAACCGTACAGAGTCAGGGTTTATTCAGCAGGGTAAGGGTCACTCACTGTGTAACCGTACAGAGTCAGTGTTTATTCAGCAGGGTAAGGGTCACTCACTGTGTAACCGTACAGAGTCAGTGTTTATTCAGCAGGGTAAGGGTCACTCACTGTGTAACCGTACAGAGTCAGTGTTTATTCAGCAGGGTAAGGGTCACTCACTGTGTAACTGTACAGAGTCAGTGTTTATTCAGCAGGGTAAGGGTCACTCACTGTGTAACCGTACAGAGTCAGTGTTTATTCAGCAGGGTAAGGGTCACTCACTGTGTAACCGTACAGAGTCAGTGTTTATTCAGCAGCATAAGGGTCACTCACTGTGTAACCCTACAGAGTCAGTGTTTATTCAGCAGGGTAAGGGTCACTCACTGTGTAACCGTACAGAGTCAGTGTTTATTCAGCAGGGTAAGGGTCACTCACTGTGTAACCGTACAGAGTCAGTGTTTATTCAGCAGTGTAAGGGTCACTCACTGTGGAACCGTACAGAGTCAGTGTTTATTCAGCAGGGAAAGGGTCACTCACTGTGTAACCGTACAGAGTCAGTGTTCATTCAGCAGGGGAAGGGTCACTCACTGTGTAACCGTACAGAGTCAGTGGTTATTCAGCAGCGTAATGGTCACTCACTGTGTAACCGTACAGAGTCAGTGTTTATTCAGCAGGGTAAGGGTCATTCACTGTGTAACCCTACAGAGTCAGTGTTTATTCAGCAGGGTAAGGTTGACTCACTGTGTAACCGTACAGAGTCAGTGGTTATTCAGCAGGGTAAGGGTCACTCACTGTGTAACCGTACAGAGTCAGTGTTTATTCAGCAGGGTAAGGGTCACTCACTGTGTAACCGTACAGAGTCAGTGGTTATTCAGCAGGGTTAGGGTCACTCACTGTGTAACCGTACAGAGTCAGTGTTTATTCAGCAGGGGAAGGATCACTCACTGTGTAACTGTACAGAGTCAGTGTTTATTCAGCAGGGTAAGGGTCACTCACTGTGTAACCGTACAGAGTCAGTGTTTATTCAGCAGGGTAAGGGTCACTCACTGTGTAACCGTACAGAGTCAGTGGTTATTCAGCAGGGTTAGGGTCACTCACTGTGTAACCGTACAGAGTCAGTGTTTATTCAGCAGGGGAAGGATCACTCACTGTGTAACCGTACAGAGTCAGGGTTTATTCAGCAGGGTAAGGGTCACTCACTGTGTAACTGTACAGAGTCAGTGTTTATTCAGCAGGGTTAGGGTCACTCACTGTGTAACGGTACAGAGTCAGTGTTTATTCAGCAGGGGAAGGGTCACTCACTGTGTAACTGTACAGAGTCAGTGTTTATTCAGCAGGGTAAGGGCCACTCACTGTGTAACCGTACAGAGTCAGTGTTTATTCAGCAGGGTAAGGGTCACTCACTGTGTAACCGTACAGAGTCAGTGTTTATTCAGCAGGGTAAGGGTCACTCACTGTGTAACCGTACAGAGTCAGTGTTTATTCAGCAGGGTAAGGGTCACTCACTCTGTAACCGTACAGAGTCAGTGTTTTTTCAGCAGGGTAAGGGTCACTCACTGTGTAGCCGTACAGAGTCAGGGTTTATTCCGCAGGGTAAGGGTCACTCACTGTGTAACCGTACAGAGTCAGGGTTTGTTCAGCAGGGTAAGGGTCACTCACTGTGTAACCGTACTGAGTCAGTGTTTATTCAGCAGGGGAAGGGTCACTCACTCTGTAATTTTCCAGAGTCAGTGTTTATTCAGCAGCGTAAGGGTCACTCCCTGTGTAACCGTACAGAGTTCGGGGTTTTTCAGCAGGGTAAGGGTCACTCAGTGTGTAACCATACAGAGTCAGTGTTTATTCAGCAGGGTCAGGGTCACTCACTGTGTAACCTTACAGAGTCAGTGTTTATACAGCAGGGTAAGGGTCACTCACTGTGTAACCGTACAGAGTCAGTGTTTATTCAGCAGGGTAAGGGTCACTCACTGTGTAACTGTACAGAGTCAGTATTTATTCAGCAGGGTAAGGGTCACTCACTGTGTAACCGTACAGAGTCAGGGTTTATTCAGCAGGGTAAGCGTCACTCACTGTGTAACTGTACAGAGTCATTGTTTATTCAGCAGGGTAAGGGTCACTCACTGTGTAACCGTACAGAGTCAGTGTTTATTCAGCAGTGTAAGGCTCACTCACTGTGTAACCGTACAGAGTCAGGGTTTATACAGCAGGGTAAGGGTCACTCACTGTGTTACCGTACAGAGTCCGGGTTTATTCAGCAGGGTAAGGGTCACTCACTGTGTAACAGTGCAGAGTCAGTGGTTATTTAGCAGGGTAAGGGTCACTCACTGTGTAACTGTCCAGAGTCAGTGTTTATTCAGCAGGGTAAGGGTCACTCACTGTGTAACCGTACAGAGTCAGTGTTTATACAGCAGGGTAAGGGTCACTCACTGTGTAACTGTCCAGAGTCAGTGTTTATTCAGCAGGGTAAGGGTCACTCACTGTGTAACTGTACAGAGTCAGGGTTTATACAGCAGTGTAAGGGTCACTCACTGTGTAACCGTACAGAGTCAGTGTTTATTCAGCAGGGTAAGGGTCACTCACTGTGTAACTGTACAGAGTCAGGGTTTATTCAGCAGGGTAAGGGTCACTCACTGTGTAACTATACAGAGTCAGTGTTTATTCAGCAGGGTAAGGGTCACTCACTGTGTAACCGTACAGAGTCAGTGTTTATTCAGCAGGGTAAGGGTCACTCACTGTGTAACCGTACAGAGTCAGGGTTTATTCAGCAGGGTAAGGGTGACTCACTGTGTAACTGTACAGAGTCAGGGTTTATTCAGCAGGGTAAGGGTGACTCACTGTGTAACTGTACAGAGTCAGTGTTTATTCAGCAGGGTAAGGGTCACTCACTGTGTAACCGTACAGAGTCAGTGGTTATTCAGCAGCGTAAGGGTCACTCACTGTGTAACCGTACAGAGTCAGTGTTTATTCAGCAGGGTAAGTGTCACTCACTGTGTAACTGTACAGAGTCAGTGTTTATTCAGCAGGGTAAGGGTCACTCACTGTGTAACCGTACAGAGTCAGTGTTTATTCAGCAGGGTAAGGGTCATTCACTGTGTAACCCTACAGAGTCAGTGTTTATTCAGCAGGGTAAGGGTCACTCACTGTGTAACCGTACAGAGTCAGTGTTTATTCAGCAGGGTAAGGGTCACTCACTGTGTAACCGTACAGAGTCAGTGTTTATACAGCAGGGTAAGGGTCACTCACTGTGTAACCGTACAGAGTCAGTGTTTATTCAGCAGTGTAAGGGTCACTCACTGTGGAACTGTACAGAGTCAGGGTTTATTCAGCAGGGAAAGGGTCACTCACTGTGTAACCGTACAGAGTCAGTGTTTATTCAGCAGGGGAAGGGTCACTCACTGTGTAACCGTACAGAGTCAGTGGTTATTCAGCAGCGTAATGGTCACTCACTGTGTAACCGTACAGAGTCAGTGTTTATTCAGCAGGGTAAGGGTCACTCACTGTGTAACCGTACAGGGTCGGTGTTTATTCAGCAGGGTAAGGGTCACTCACTGTGTAACCGTACAGAGTCAGTGTTTATTCAGCAGGGTAAGGGTCACTCCCTGTGTAACCGTACAGAGTCAGTGTTTATTCAGCAGGGTAAGGGTCACTCACTGTGTAACCGTACAGAGTCAGTGTTTATTCAGCAGGGTAAGGGTCATTCACTGTGTAACCCTACAGAGTCAGTGTTTATTCTGCAGGGTAAGGGTCACTCACTGTGTAACCGTACAGAGTCAATGGTTATTCAGCAGGGTTAGGGTCACTCACTGTGTAACCGTACAGAGTCAGTGTTTATTCAGCAGGGTAAGGGTCACTCACTGTGTAACCGTACAGAGTCAGTGTTTATTCAGCAGGGTAAGGGTCACTCACTGTGTAACCGTACAGAGTCAATGGTTATTCAGCAGGGTTAGGGTCACTCACTGTGTAACTGTACAGGGTCGGTGTTTATTCAGCAGGGTAAGGGTCACTCACTGTGTAACCGTACAGAGTCAGTGTTTATACAGCAGGGTAAGGGTCACTCACTGTGTAACTGTCCAGAGTCAGTGTTTATTCAGCAGGGTAAGGGTCACTCACTGTGTAACTGTACAGAGTCAGGGTTTATACAGCAGTGTAAGGGTCACTCACTGTGTAACCGTACAGAGTCAGTGTTTATTCAGCAGGGTAAGGGTCACTCACTGTGTAACTGTACAGAGTCAGGGTTTATTCAGCAGGGTAAGGGTCACTCACTGTGTAACTATACAGAGTCAGTGTTTATTCAGCAGGGTAAGGGTCACTCACTGTGTAACCGTACAGAGTCAGTGTTTATTCAGCAGGGTAAGGGTCACTCACTGTGTAACCGTACAGAGTCAGGGTTTATTCAGCAGGGTAAGGGTGACTCACTGTGTAACTGTACAGAGTCAGGGTTTATTCAGCAGGGTAAGGGTGACTCACTGTGTAACTGTACAGAGTCAGTGTTTATTCAGCAGGGTAAGGGTCACTCACTGTGTAACCGTACAGAGTCAGTGGTTATTCAGCAGCGTAAGGGTCACTCACTGTGTAACCGTACAGAGTCAGTGTTTATTCAGCAGGGTAAGTGTCACTCACTGTGTAACTGTACAGAGTCAGTGTTTATTCAGCAGGGTAAGGGTCACTCACTGTGTAACCGTACAGAGTCAGTGTTTATTCAGCAGGGTAAGGGTCATTCACTGTGTAACCCTACAGAGTCAGTGTTTATTCAGCAGGGTAAGGGTCACTCACTGTGTAACCGTACAGAGTCAGTGTTTATTCAGCAGGGTAAGGGTCACTCACTGTGTAACCGTACAGAGTCAGTGTTTATACAGCAGGGTAAGGGTCACTCACTGTGTAACCGTACAGAGTCAGTGTTTATTCAGCAGTGTAAGGGTCACTCACTGTGGAACTGTACAGAGTCAGGGTTTATTCAGCAGGGAAAGGGTCACTCACTGTGTAACCGTACAGAGTCAGTGTTTATTCAGCAGGGGAAGGGTCACTCACTGTGTAACCGTACAGAGTCAGTGGTTATTCAGCAGCGTAATGGTCACTCACTGTGTAACCGTACAGAGTCAGTGTTTATTCAGCAGGGTAAGGGTCACTCACTGTGTAACCGTACAGGGTCGGTGTTTATTCAGCAGGGTAAGGGTCACTCACTGTGTAACCGTACAGAGTCAGTGTTTATTCAGCAGGGTAAGGGTCACTCCCTGTGTAACCGTACAGAGTCAGTGTTTATTCAGCAGGGTAAGGGTCACTCACTGTGTAACCGTACAGAGTCAGTGTTTATTCAGCAGGGTAAGGGTCATTCACTGTGTAACCCTACAGAGTCAGTGTTTATTCTGCAGGGTAAGGGTCACTCACTGTGTAACCGTACAGAGTCAATGGTTATTCAGCAGGGTTAGGGTCACTCACTGTGTAACCGTACAGAGTCAGTGTTTATTCAGCAGGGTAAGGGTCACTCACTGTGTAACCGTACAGAGTCAGTGTTTATTCAGCAGGGTAAGGGTCACTCACTGTGTAACCGTACAGAGTCAATGGTTATTCAGCAGGGTTAGGGTCACTCACTGTGTAACTGTACAGGGTCGGTGTTTATTCAGCAGGGTAAGGGTCACTCACTGTGTAACCGTACAGAGTCAGTGTTTATTCAGCAGGGTAAGGGTCACTCCCTGTGTAACCGTACAGAGTCAGTGTTTATTCAGCAGGGTAAGGGTCACTCACTGTGTAACCGTACAGAGTCAGTGTTTATTCAGCAGGGTAAGGGTCATTCACTGTGTAACCGTACAGAGTCAGTGTTTATTCAGCAGGGTAAGGGTCACTCACTGTGTAACTGTACAGAGTCAGGGTTTATTCAGCAGGGTAAGGGTCACTCACTGTGTAACCGTACAGAGTCAGTGTTTATTCAGCAGGGGAAGGGTCACTCACTGTGTAACTGTACAGAGTCAGGGTTTATTCAGCAGGGTAAGGGTCACTCACTGTGTAACCGTGCAGAGTCAGTGTTTATTCAGCTGGGTAAGGGTCACTCACTGTGTAACCGTGCAGAGTCAGTGTTTATTCAGCAGGGTAAGGGTCACTCACTCTGTAACCGTACAGTGTTGGGGGTTTTTCAGTGGGTTAAGTTTTGCTTCATGTTCTGTTGGTCTTACTTTCCTCTTGGAGGTGATTCACTCCCTTTCTCACAGCCAGTTTATGTCGTCAAATCCCTCTTTAATCAAGAGACGAGATTTCGGACAGGCTTATTGAGATGGTGATCGGTGCCTGGAGACCTTCATAATGGGATGTCCATCAATTTCCACACTGTCGTGTCTTCCTCGGTCAGGGTCACACTCGCTAATCGCTCCCTTTTTCTTCCTGCTGCACAGGCAATTCTCATATTGTCTGCAGTGTAGAGGGAGCTTTACTCTGTATCTCACCCCCGTGCTGTCCCTGTCCCTGGGATGGGGGGGACAGTGTAGAGAGAGCTCTACTCTGTCTCTAACCCCGTGCTGTTCCTGTCCCTGGGATGGGGGGGACAGTGTAGAGAGAGCTCTACTCTGTATCTACCCCTGTGCTGTCCCTGGGATGGGGAGGACAGTGTAGAGGGAGCTTTACTCTGTATCTAACCCAGTGCTGTCCCTGGGATGGGAGGGACAGTGTAGAGGGAGCTTTACTCTGTATCTAACCCCGTGCTGTCCCTGTCCCTGGGATGGGGGGGACAGTGTAGAGGGAGCTTTACTCTGTATCTAACCCAGTGCTGTCCCTGGGATGGGAGGGACAGTGTAGAGGGAGCTTTACTCTGTCTCTAACCCCGTGCTGTCCCTGTCCCTGGGATGGGGGGACGGTGTAGAGGGAGCTTTACTCTGTATCTAACCCAGTGCTGTCCCTGGGATGGGGGGGACAGTGTAGAGGGAGCTTTACTCTGTATCTAACCCCGTGCTGTCCCTGTCCCTGGGATGGGGGGGACAGTGTAGAGGGAGCTTTACTCTGTATCTACCCCTGTGCTGTCCCTGGGATGGGGAGGACAGTGTAGAGGGAGCTTTACTCTGTATCTAACCCAGTGCTGTCCCTGGGATGGGGGGGGACAGTGTAGAGGGAGCTTTACTCTGTCTCTAACCCCGTGCTGTCCCTGTCCCTGGGATGGGGGGACAGTGTAGAGGGAGCTTTACTCTGTATCTAACCCAGTGCTGTCCCTGTCCCTGGGATGGGGGGGACAGTGTAGAGGGAGCTTTACTCTGTATCTAACCCCGTGCTGTCCCTGTCCCTGGGATGGGGGGGACAGTGTAGAGGGAGCTTTACTCTGTATCTAACCCTGTGCTGTCCCTGTCCCTGGGATGGGGGGACGGTGTAGAGGGAGCTTTACTCTGTATCTAACCCCGTGCTGTCCCTGTCCCTGGGATGGGGGGACAGTGTAGAGGGAGCTTTACTCTGTATCTAACCCCGTGCTGTCCCTGTCCCTGGGATGGGGGGGACAGTGTAGAGGGAGCTTGACTCTGTATCTAACCCCGTGCTGTCCCTGTCCCTGGGATGGGGGACAGTGTAGAGGGAGTTTTACTCTGAGTCTCCCTGTGTGTGTGTGTGTCGAGGTGATGTTTGTGAGGATCCCAGCGATGATGAGGTGGCAGGTTTGGGGATTGCTCCGGTGGGGAATACCGGCTGGGAATCTGAGGTGCAGCTGAAAGCCCTCAATGACATCCTGGCTTTCGGACTGACGGACAACCCTGGCCAGAAACCGTGCCCAGTTCCAGAATCTTCTTCCAAAGGCAGGTGCCTCTCATTGGCCAACGCTGCTCTGTACAGTCAGAGACTTTCCTTCGTCAGTCTCTCTGGGGGGAGTTCTCACAAATATTTCCTTTCTGCATCTCGTCCTCACCCCATTCTCCCATCAAAACCATCCCTCTCTCTGTCTCTCCAGCGGCACACGCCGTCATCCCAGCCTCACCCTCTCTCTGTCTCTCCCTCTCTGTCTCTCTCTGTCTCTCCCTCTGTCTCTCTCTCTCTGTCTCTCTCTATCTCTCTCTCTCTATCTCTGTCTCTCCC